>NC_068937.1:14980979-15220994 GCF_016801865.2 Culex pipiens pallens
TTATTTGTATTATTTGTATTATTTGTATTATTTGTATTATTTGTATTATTTGTATTATTTGTATTATTTGTATTATTTGTATTATTTGTATTATTTGTATTATTTGTATTATTTGTATTATTTGTATTATTTGTATTATTTGTATTATTTGTATTATTTGTATTATTTGTATTATTTGTATTATTTGTATTATTTGTATTATTTGTATTATTTGTATTATTTGTATTATTTGTATTATTTGTATTATTTGTATTATTTGTATTTTTGTATTTTTGTATTATTTGTATTATTTGTATTATTTGTATTATTTGTATTATTTGTATTATTTGTATTATTTGTATTATTTGTATTATTTGTATTATTTGTATTATTTGTAATATTTGTATTATTTGTATTATTTGTATTATTTGTATTATTTGTATTATTTGTATTATTTGTATTATTTGTATATTTGTATTATTTGTATTATTTGTATTATTTGTATTATTTGTATTATTTGTATTATTTGTATTATTTGTATTATTTGTATTATTTGTATTATTTGTATTATTTGTATTATTTGTATTATTTGTATTATTTGTATTATTTGTATTATTTGTATTATTTGTATTATTTGTATTATTTGTATTATTTGTATTATTTGTATTATTTGTATTATTTGTATTATTTGTATTATTTGTATTATTTGTATTATTTGTATTATTTGTATTATTTGTATTATTTGTATTATTTGTATTATTTGTATTATTTGTATTATTTGTATTATTTGTATTATTTGTATTATTTGTATTATTTGTATTATTTGTATTATTTGTATTATTTGTATTATTTGTATTATTTGTATTATTTGTATTATTTGTATTATTTGTATTATTTGTATTTTTGTATTTTTGTATTATTTGTATTATTTGTATTTTTGTATTTTTTGTATTATTTGTATTATTTGTATTATTTGTATTATTTGTATTATTTGTATTATTTGTATTATTTGTATTATTTGTATTATTTGTATTATTTGTATTATTTGTATTATTTGTATTATTTGTATTATTTGTATTATTTGTATTATTTGTATTATTTGTATTATTTGTATTATTTGTTTTATTTGTATTATTTGTATTATTTGTATTTTTGTATTTTTGTATTATTGTATTTTTGTATTATTGTATTTTTGTATTTTTGTATTTTTGTATTATTTGTATTTTTGTATTTTTGTATTATTTGTATTATTTGTATTATTTGTATTATTTGTATTATTTGTATTATTTGTATTATTTGTATTATTTGTATTATTTGTATTATTTGTATTATTTGTATTATTTGTATTATTTGTATTATTTGTATTATTTGTATTATTTGTATTATTTGTATTATTTGTATTATTTGTATTATTTGTATTATTTGTATTATTTGTATTATTTGTATTATTTGTATTATTTGTATTATTTGTATTTTTGTATTTTTGTATTTTTGTATTTTTGTATTTTTGTATTTTTGTATTTTTGTATTTTTGTATTATTTGTATTATTTGTATTATTTGTATTATTTGTATTATTTGTATTATTTGTATTATTTGTATTATTTGTATTATTTGTATTATTTGTAATTTTGTAATTTTGTAATTTTGTAATTTTGTAATTTTGTAATTTTGTAATTTTGTAATTTTGTAATTTTGTAATTTTGTAATTTTGTAATTTTGTAATTTTGTAATTTTGTAATTTTGTAATTTTGTAATTTTGCAATTTTGTAATTTTGTAATTTTGTAATTTTGTAATTTTGTAATTTTGTAATTTTGTAATTTTGTAATTTTGTAATTTTGTAATTTTGTAATTTTGTAATTTTGTAATTTTGTAATTTTGTAATTTTGTAATTTTGTAATTTTGTAATTTTGTAATTTTGTAATTTTGTAATTTTGTAATTTTGTAATTTTGTAATTTTGTAATTTTGTAATTTTGTAATTTTGTAATTTTGTAATTTTGTAATTTTGTAATTTTGTAATTTTGTAATTTTGTAATTTTGTAATTTTGTAATTTTGTAATTTTGTAATTTTGTAATTTTGTAATTTTGTAATTTTGTAATTTTGTAATTTTGTAATTTTGTAATTTTGTAATTTTGTAATTTTGTAATTTTGTAATTTTGTAATTTTGTAATTTTGTAATTTTGTAATTTTGTAATTTTGTAATTTTGTAATTTTGTAATTTTGTAATTTTGTAATTTTGTAATTTTGTAATTTTGTAATTTTGTAATTTTGTAATTTTGTAATTTTGTAATTTTGTAATTTTGTAATTTTGTAATTTTGTAATTTTGTAATTTTGTAATTTTGTAATTTTGTAATTTTGTAATTTTGTAATTTTGTAATTTTGTAATTTTGTAATTTTGTAATTTTGTAATTTTGTAATTTTGTAATTTTGTAATTTTGTAATTTTGTAATTTTGTAATTTTGTAATTTTGTAATTTTGTAATTTTGTAATTTTGTAATTTTGTAATTTTGTAATTTTGTAATTTTGTAATTTTGTAATTTTGTAATTTTGTAATTTTGTTATTTTGTAAAAATTATCTAATTTGATCATTCTCTTTACCAGTCGATAACGACGTGAATGCCAAAATAAATCCAAAACCATGCCTTTGATTGCAATGATTGCAACAAAACAAAGCCTACACACACGCACACACAATCACACACCGAGGCCAGCCGGGCCGGCAAGTTAGCAGAGAAGAAATAGGGTCAATAGTCCACCAAAATTATCAAAATTTTTAATAGAATAAACACTGTTCATTTTTGAAATCACCTGTGTTATTTGAAGCTTCAAATTACATTATTATTACATAAAATTTCATTCACTTTTTATCTTCAGGTTGCATAATGAAAATGCTTAGCCGAGTACGAATTGTACGCTCCCATCTCGCTGTGGAACATCAATAAATTTTATTAGAGTGTAAAATATTATTACATAATTTACTGTTGGCATTATTTCAGTGAAAAAATATGTTGAAAGATATTTGTCGTCCAATATTTATTTTCCTAAAAGCGTACAAAAATATGAAGTCGGCCCTATTTGGCTCCTTTGTTCTCGCTGTGTGCCGCGTGCTGGCCGAGTGCTGAGCAGCAGGCTAGCATGGCGCGCTGTTGCCACTTCTGTTGTATGCAACAAAATTGCCTGTCGCGTGCCTGTTGCATGATTTGGGCTGGATAAAAATATTTTTTTGTAGAATATTTACTATAAAAAAACGAAAACTCATATCAAAACAAATTTATATTCAATGAATAGATAATTGTCTTGAGAAGCGCGTACCAACTTCCTTTTTTGGACTGACAATGTGGTTTTTGCCCTGTTGGGGTTACACGATCAAAAAACAATATGTAGAGTGCAAAAACAGCATGCAACATTGAACTCTCGGACCCAACATTGAAACAATGGTATTGTAAAAATAGTTTTGCTTAGTTGCAAATTGTTCAGAAATTAAAACTCTAGGGGCTAAATCAAAAATCATATCGATATGTTTTGTAGTTTTCGAGATATACCAGTTTTAGAAAAAAAAATTTCGAGGACGGGTTTCCGGCTGATGTGCCTCGTTAAGGACTCAATTAAATTTTCCAATTCTTCAACTCTTCAAAATTTATTTTTTTCAATTCTACAATTTTCAATTTCAAAATTTAAAAAAAAATCGCAAATCGCCGATAATGGACGAGAACTCATTTTTAAATCATTCTTAAATCGATTAATTCAACCATATCATGCTTAATTATCAATGCTTTCACCAAGAGTATATTTTTTGAAAATTTAGTAAGTTTCAAAGTAAAATATGTACTCAATATTGTTCACAAAATACCGTATTTTTCGAAAGTACTAAAATTTTCATAATTTGAAATATGGGTATAAAAGTAAGCAAAATTTTGCATGCTTTTTCACATTATCAGATTTTTTTTCTGAAAATACTTACATTTTCACAAATTACCGTATTTTCTCAAAAGTACTAAAATTTTCAAAATATGGAATATGGGTGTCAAACGAAGCGAAATTTGGTTTGCTTTTTCACTTTATTAGGGTTTTTTAAATACTCAAATTTTCACGAATTACCGTATTTTTCGAAAATACTCAAATTTATAAAATTAGCAATATGGGTATCAAACGAATTGAAATGTTCGATGCTATTTCATTTTATTAGTGTTTTTATGAAAAAACTTACATTTTCACAAATTTCCGTATTTTTTCGAAAATACTAAAATTTTTAAAATATGCAATATGGGTATCAAACTAAGCGAAATTTTTTATGCTTTTTTTTTTTTGCTTAATTAGAGTTTTTTTGAGAAAATACTAAAATTTTTACAAATTAACGTTTTTTTTTCAAAAATACTAAAATTTTCAAAATGTGCAATATGGGTATCAAACGAAGCGAATTCGGTTTGTTTTTTTCACATTAAGGGTGCACAGCAACGAAGGAAGTTGTTGTCTTCTTGTTTCAAATTTGTCAAATTTACGGACCCAATCCTGCAATAACGGGATTGTAAAATTAGTCAAACTTTGTTGTAAATTGCTTTGTGGACAGTACTTTAGGGGATGAATAACAAAATATTGCAATAGTAACCGTAGTTTTGAAGATACTAAAATGTCTGTAATACAAATCTGGGTGCATAAGCTCTGGTTGATGTGCACCGTTAAAAGAGTTTTTTTTGAAAATACTAAAATAAATCACAAAATACCATATTGTTTCGAAAGTACTCAAATTTTTAAAATATTCAATATGGGTATCAAACGGAGCGAAATTTTGTATTATTAGTGTTTTTTATGAAAAAACTTACATTTTCACAAATTTCCGTATTTTTTCGAAAATACTAAAATTTTAAAATATGCAATATGGGTATCAAACTAAGCGAAATTTTGTATGCTTTTTTTTTTTGCTAAATTAGAGTTTTTTTTTGGGAAAATACTAAAATTTTCACAAATTACCGTATTTTTTCGAAAATACTAAAATTTTCAAAATGTGCAATATGGGTATCAAACGAAGCGAAATTTTGTTTGCTTTTACACTAAAAGAGTTTTTTTAAATACAAAAAAAAATCACAAAATACCATATTTTTTCGAAAGTGCTGAAATTTGAAAAATATGCAATATGGGTATCAAACGAAGCAAAATTGTGTATGCTTTTTCTAGTTTTTTTTATTAATAAAATTTTCACGTATTTTTTAGAAAATACTCAAATTTTCAAATTTTTTGCTAAATTAGAGTTTTTTTTGGGGAAAATACTAAAATTTTCACAAATTACCGCATTTTTTCGAAAATACTAAAATTTTCAAAATGTGCAATATGGGTATCAAACGAAGCGAAATTTGGTTTGCTTTTTCACATTAAAAGAGTGTTTTTTTTGGAAAATACAAAAAAATCACAAAATACCATATTTTTTCGAAAGTACTCAAATTTTTAAAATATGCAATATGGGTATCGAACGAAGCGAAATTTTTTATGCTTTTTCACTTTGCTAGAGATTTTTTTTAAATACTCAAATTTTCACAAATTATCGTATTTTTTCGAGAATACTCACATTTTTAAAATGTGTAATATGGGTATCAAAAGAATTATAATTTTCTTTATTTTTCAATTAATTTGTATTTTTTCGATACATACACTTTGAAAAATATTTGCAACGAACTAAATATAATAACAAAAAAATTCGAAAAAAGTCAAATTTCTAAAATCATCAAAAATAATTTGGGAATGTGTAATTCAACATGGCGGCGATTGAGGCATAATTTTGTTGGTAATGAAAAAGGCAATTCATTATTTAAATTTGGCTGATTTGGTGTTTGTAAACTAGAATTTGACATAAAAATTAAGACAATTTAAAAAAAAAACTCGTGAAAAGGTATTCATGATTCGGGTTGTACGGAGAGCTTCGTTTTAGTTTTTTAGTTGACATTTTGAAACGTTTGATTTGTTGAATAAATTGCATTAAACGAAGCTCAATTTTATTTTGATTTGAATATAAATGTTTTTTAAAACGTTGTTTTTCCATGCAAATCTTTTTCTTTATTTTAAGCGAAATATTCTGTGTTATTTTAACTGAATAGATTGTAGTAATCAGTGCAACATTCAACCAAAAACTACCCACACGTAAACAAATCGTCACATGACTCTCGCGCAGCACAAACTATCAATCGCACCTGACCACGCTGAACGTTGTGCGTATCAGGACAACCAGACGGGCCACGACCTCCACCACCAGAACCCACAATATCATTCCATATAAACGGTTACACGGGTACTTCAAGTCTACAACTTCTTCGCTCGCAAAAAAAAGAAGAGGAAGAAGAAGAAAAGATTTGAAAACATGTGCCGCCACCTCCGCCGCGCCAAAACTAGTCCCGACACCAATACTAGCGAAGAAACTGCTTGAACTAGCGAAGCTACACTAGACCAAGCGAGTTGGGGTGACGACTAGTTACACACCGATTACAAGCTGAGATGAGAGTGTGGAAAATGCAACAATTTGCGCCAAAAATGAGTCAATGTGGGGTGTTTTGATCTTAAAAGACTTAACACTTGCGTCATTTTGCCATTTTGCCCACCACAACTATTTCTAGCCCAGTTGGAAGTGGCGCTTACGCACAGTCTACTCACATTCTTTGCTGTATTGGTACACTGATTAACTGTACTAAGAGCCTCTCTCTATCGCATTACATCGCATCGAGACTGTACCTAATATTGGTCATAAGGGGAAAGCAAGAAGCAGAGCAGATGCCTCACCAAACTCTCTTGATAGTGAAAACGACGACGACGAGACGAGACGACTGTGGTGTAACTTTATCCGACCTACCTAGAGAGAGGCCGAGCCTCGAACTCGTTATCACCCAATTAGGGCGCGATGGTGTAACAGAGTAGGCTGCGGCGTTGAAGCACTTTAAAGTCACGATTTCAGTCCAAAACTAACGCACAAATCACAATCATACCCACAAAATGTAACAAACATGAAAAACACTCAAAAAATAATAATAAAGAAGTCCTCTTTTCCCTTTTTATCACGCAAAAATTATAAACACTGAAGAAAAAAAAAGACCCCGAACCGAAAGCGAAGCCCATCAAACAAGAACTGCTGGTCGTCGGCTGTGTGTCCGTTGGTTAGCAGAGAAGGAAAGTATTGCCTTGGTAGACGAAATTCAAGTCCAACACCAATACACTGGCAAACGGCAAAGCAGAAAAAAAGAAGAAAAGAAGTAAAGACGGCCTCGTTTTCTCGTTTCGTCGGTGTTTCGTATACGAATGAATTGCCCTGTTAATCAATGACACCAATACAGTGACCACCAATACACCAATGATTGCTCTATGAATTTATAGGTATGTGTAATTCATTCCGGGTTAAATAGGGTGGCGACTGAAAATTATTTTAATATATTTTCAGGACATAAAATAATAGATATTTCTACCTATAGCATAGAAAAATCAATTCAATTCTGGTCAGAATTTGCAAAGGCCCAATGTCGCATATTCAGGGTGACCACCAAAATCCCGTTTTCAAATTCCCGACTTTTCCAGAAACTCAAATATTAGGCATTTCTTATCTAAAGAATGATTTCAAACCAAAAATTATTTATAATAAAGTCAATATCAAGCATCGAAAAAAATATCTACATTAATTTCAAAAAAATCTAACTATTGACAACATTTCTAAAAATAGAAACTAACGAGAGTAGAAACATAAATAATTAATTATTGAAAAAAAAACGAAAGCTTACCCATACTTATAATTTAAATGTTTATTTTAAGCATTGGTAAACCTATATTTTTGATACTACGTTTCAACTAAAAAAGGCCATTTGTTAAAGACTGAATTTATAATTTTATTTTATTTTAAATCAAAGAACGATTAAATCATCTGTTAGTCATAGTACCAGTTTCTCATTTATATTGATAATTTAGATATACTTTTTTTGAATCAATATTGTTTGATTCAAATAATTAATTTGCAATTTAAATATTTTCTTTCATGTTTTCCAAACAAAATGTAGTTAAACAATTAAAAATATTTGCAGCCAAAAAAAATTGTAAAACTCAAATTGGAATCTTTTTTTTCTTTTTCAACCATAACTTTTCGCTGGCCACAATCTTTAAAATTAGGTTCTAAATTTTTATTATTTTTCATTAACTTTGTTGTTGTTTTAAGTTAGATGTTATTTTTTGTTTGATACACAAAAATAAATACAAATCTTTTGATTCACAAAAATTCTATGAAAATCTGTGCCAAATGCATCCAATATTTATTAAGATTTTAATGTCTTGAAAAGCCTTTTCAATCTCAAATAGATTTCAATAGTCAAAGAAACCTTAAATTCAACCTAAGTTATCAAAGAAGAATTGAGCGAATTTAAGCTGACAATTTTAAAAATATTCAAGAATTAGAAAATAATTTTCAAACAGGTATGCTTGGGATTCCCGACCTTTGACAAAAAATCACAGATTCCCGACTATTTCCCGATTTTTGCTGGATTTTGGCGAATTCACGATTTTTTCCCGATTTCTCGACTTGAGTGGCCATCCCTGATATCATTTTCTTAGATAATTACGAGAAATACTCAGAGATCCAGAACCATTTTTTCTGTGTATATATTTTTAAATTTATGACAAATAGTTTTATTTTTATATTGAGCTTTATAGCTCAGTCCAAGTGCCTGTTGAAATCACACAGAAATATTACAGAAACAAAAATCAAATAATTTTAAAATTCTCGAAAATATATATTTAATTACAGATTTTCTCTCATAAAACTGTTTGAATAAATTACCATATTTAAAAGACAGCAAAAAAAAAGAAACTCACAATAAAAAAATTAAAACAATAAAGAAAATCCCACAGATATATAAAAGAAACAATTCAAAATTAAATTGAAACATTTGAAAATTAAATTGAATTGTTCAAAAATTAAATGTACGAGATCGGACTTAAATTGCGCGTCTCTCACCTTTTTACGTTAAACGAAACGAAATAATTAAAAATTAAATTGAAAGGTTTTTTTTGTTTGTTAAATTAGATCGAAATCAGACTCTTTCTCATAGCTGTTTTTTTAAGAACTGCTCATATTTGAAATAATAAAAAAACACAGAAATATTAAAAAAACAAGATTTCAAAAGAATGGCAAACTCACAGAACTATTGACTAAAAACAACCATAAACTATTTTGAAAGAAGTTCTTAAAAAAATTGAAAGCATGAAAAAACTAACAATAACATTATTAAAACAGGAATAAATATTTTCGCAGCAAATAAACAAGAAATTAACGTTTGGAACGGTATGTCCACGCATCCTTCCTCCTCCTGTAGATTCTGTGAAACGTAATCCGTTCTCAGAATCCTCTCTGCGGTGAACACAACGCAGTAGGGCTGGCCGCTTCAATTTTTGTATAACATTTTCAAGTGTTCTCGGAAGTACTGCAATTATAAATATTGAAAGGTGCTTGGGGTGTAATTTATCGCTTATCCGAATGCCTCGGAATAATTTCACTTCGGAAATATTTAAACTCAATTCAATTCAATTCGGTTTTATTTGTGAATAATCAATTTACAATGAGTTCATTTAGGTACACAACAGAGTTTTGGTGTTCCTTTCAGCTGTGATTTACATCGTAATTCAATCGAAAAATTATTACTTATAACTATGGAATAGACAAGAGTAAGAAAAAGTTTTCAAAAAACTTACAGAAAGTGCAATGGGAAAAGGATAGATAGAGAGAAAGCTTAAAACTAGATCACAGACAAAAATAATATCAATTATAGATGTGCTTGATCATCAGCTCTCCGAGGGCCAGAAATTGCTCCGCCTTGTTACGGCAGCTCCGAAACCGCGTCATCATCTCCCCCGCGAGAGCAAAGAACTCCGGCAGGGTAAAGAGATCTTCCCCGGTGACTCCTTGCTGGGCCGCATCGCCGCTACCGGCAGCGACCACGCTGGCAAACGAACGCCCCCATCCAGGAGGGATCGCTGGGTTGTCCGCTGGAACCGTACGCTGCCCAGCTGCAGGAACGGCTGCGCTCGTACTTCGCTGAGGAGAGTGGGACGCTGCTGCTTTCTTCTTCCTCTTTTCCTGCTCCTCGAGGTAAGCCTTGCGCGCGACGCATCCGCGGTAGTTACCGGTATGGTTGCCGTCACAGTTCGCGCACTTTACGCGGGGCTTAGTCTGTTCTGCATTTTTCCCCAAGTCCGCCTTTCGTGGCAGTGCGCACGCCTCCGAGAGGTGTGACTCACCGCACTTCACGCAGCGGGGCCGGAGGTTGCAGTTCCGCGAGCCGTGGCCGAATTTCTGGCAACGGTGGCATTGCGCTACGTCTGTCGGGTTCTTGGTGTAAAACCGCCAGTTTACCCAAAAACCGTCCAGTGTCTTAGTCCACCGCAGATCTTGGATCTTGACGGTGCCGCGGTCGAAGTACAACAGGTACAGGGTGTGTGTACCTGTGACTGTTGTCTTTCGCGAGAGCACTTTTATCTCCCGTGGCTTTATTCCGGCGTTCGAGAGGTGTCGCTTCAGGTCGGCGATCGGACGGTCTTGGTAACCCTGCAAGACGACCTTAACAGGGGGCTTCTCTGGGTCGTATGTGTAGAAGTTGAAGTTGCTACGCTTCAGTTCTTCAAGCACCAGGTCGAAATCTTTTCTGTTCAGTGTGATCACTTGCACTGCCGACTTACCGATTTTCAGACAATATCCGAGGCCTTCCAGCAACTCGTCAACATCGTCCGCCAACGTGTCCAAAACAAAAATTGGAGGTGGTCTTCGTTCCGTTGGAGAATTGTTCTTTTTTGACGTCGGCACTTTTTTCCGTGCACGACCATCATCGTCGTCGTCGTCGTCGGTAATGCTGCTACCGTCAGAGTTGTTATTTTCTTCGTCGTCGCTCAGCATCTGGAACTCGTTCCTGATGGGGATGTTGGCGGATGTTGATGTGCCACTGGTCGTGGCACCGGAAGTACCGGAACGGGTTCGCACTGGTGATCTTGGGACATATCCGGGATGTAGTAACTTTTTGTCGATGCCTTCAGCGCTGACGCTCCCCTGCGCGATGGCGGCCGACACGGCGCTGGTTTGTTTACCTTTTTGCACACGGCCGGTAGACGAACTTCGCGGGTTTTTCGAGGCCGCACTCGAACTGCCACGGCCACGGCCGGCCTTTGGCATGCTGCAGGAGCAAACTCGCGGCTAATCACGGTAAACTACGGCGAAAAAAATCGAAAAAAACGATGGAGCACTGAGCACTTGACTGCTGCTTGCTCTCGTGCGTACACGGAGGTGAAATATTTAAACTCTAAAATTTTAAAATCACGGAATTTAGTATGTATTTAAAAAAATTTTTGGTTTTAAAATTTTAGATCCTTCAATTCTCTAATTCTTCCATTTTTGAATATTTATTTTTCAATTCAATTCTTAAATTCTCAAATACCGCCAGAAAAATCAAACATTTTCGGAGTTTAAAGAGAAAAATATCAGAATTTATATTTTTTTTAATTTATAATTTATTGGTTTGTTTATTTCTTTTTAAATTACAACTTCTTAGAATCTTACAATTGTAATTTTTTTTAATATTTTACTTCAGAATATGATTTTGAACTTTGAATTTCCGATTGCACAAGTTTCTAATTTCTGAATTTGAGAATTTTTAAATATTAGAATTTTTAAATTTTGAAGTTTCTAAATTTATATTTTGGTTTTTACATATTTCAAGTTTTTAATGTTTCTATTATATTCAAGTTCAGATTTCTTATTTTTTTAAATTTAGTTAGTTTTTTTTTAATTTGTTGTATATTTGTACTATTAAATTTCTATATTTATATTTTAAATCTAATATGGATTTTGAAACGTTTACGTTTTCAAACATAATGCGAACATGAAATTTAATAAATTTTAACAAATTGTGGAACAAAGCTTCAGTTTTACTGAAATTTCACTACATTGCAATAGAAATTTCAAACGCCAGATTTTGTATGGATTAGATATTTGAAGAAAACAGTACTTAAAGATGCGAATGATGTAATTTTCTTTTTTTAATAAGAACATTTGTTTTCAATTTGCAATAAATATTTGCTTCATATTTTTTTTTGAGCAAAATACCGTTTTTATTTTGAAAATACTGCAAATTTAAATAACCTGCAAATCGCAGAAAAACGTGTCTGTCCAACGACACTTGATTTCAACATGCATTTCAAAAACGATATCAAATACTCAAAAAAACATAGCATAAGAACTAGTTGCCACTTAAATTATATCAAATTAAATGAAGACTTCAATGGGCAAACTATACGCTTCGCTAGGAGACGGTGCTTTAAAGGATTGCAGACTGGATTTCGTGATGTTAAGTGATGTTTGTCTAAGTCCAAGTTGCCTAAGAATTGATATCTATGGGAAAACTATACATGAAAAATGTATTTTTTTGACGTACGGAATAAACAGACAAAATTTCTCCTAATAATAAAACAAAAACAAAGAGTCGAGTATTTATATACACAGAAATTATAAATTAACTACTAAGCAAAAGAAAATTTGTTTTTGAAATATTTACGCAAATTCCTGATTTTTGGAATAAAGTTGCCGACTTGAGTGGTCACCCTGTTAATCACATGAAATGCCAACTAGAGTTCGAACATTTTTGAATTTTGAAATTGGATCCTGTAGAACTAGAATCTTCTAATGAAATAACTAACACCAACAACCAAAATCGGAGAATTAGATTAATCAACTTTGATATTATTTTTTTTGAACAATTTTATTTTTGAAAATTAAGAAACGTTTCTATTAAAATTGAGCAATTTTTAACATAGTTAATCAAATGTAAAAAAAAACAATAATTTCGAAAAATCAACGCAATTTTCGCAAAGTAAACAAAACAAACCAAACTTCCTCTAGTCCGCCACAAATACAAACAAACATCAACAGACCAGGCCAGACAGTTTGTCGGAGTAACACCACCACAACCGAAACACCGGGTGTCCCATCTGGAAACGGTGAACCGACTTGGGGGAAAAGCCGCGCACGTGGCAACACTTGCTCTCTCTCCGTCGGAAAAGAGAAAGTGTTGAAAGTCGTTTTCTTTGTCTTATTTAGAGTCAAGGGGAAATTGTTTGTTTTTCATTTCGGAGTTTGAACACAAATGCGATTGAAACGTTTAAATCAACAAATTTGAAGGACTACTTGTAAAAAAAAACAAGTTCTAGGGCTGGCAACACTGGTCTGTTATGGTTATGCAATGTGTAGAGCAGAATGAAAACGGTATACGGTTTAGTCTAGATATAGTTAGTTGGTGGTGGTGGTGGTAGTGCTAGTGCCACACCAATACAGACAAGTTGTTTTTTGAACAACTTGCCTCCCACAGTGGAGGTAGAAGTTGGGTGCGATGTTATTTTGTTGTTGTTGGATCTAGGAGGCTTCAATGACGCGATGTTATGACAATTTGAGTCGAATTCTTTATTTTATTTTTGTACAAGTTTACAAAAAATAATTGTTGAGAAAAATCGAGAAGAAAATTGAACTACTTTGACGTTGAATAACGGTTTAGTCAACTCCGAAAAACTTGTACAAATTTTTGAACTTTTTAAAAAACGCGAAGTTTTAAAATATTGCCAAAATGATTGGTACTTCCAATACCTGCTGACCGGCAGCGAAGTTATGGGAAAGTATAGTTTGAATCAAACTTTAGATATGCAGTCACAATGAACGATAAAATAAAAAAAGTTACAATACATTTTTGAGCATTTTAAAATACGAACTTTCCTAAATATTTTTCAGCATAATTATTCAGAAAGTAAATTTTACGGTTTTTATTCTGGAGATAACACGTAAGATTTCAAATTACGAGAGATTGCAACGGCATTCGAATTTCCAATCAAAACATGCACTTCCCAAACACAGACGTGAACTTCAAGTACCTAGAAAGCGTTTCCCAAACACTGACGTCAACTCCAAGTACCAAGCTCGTTCGCTTCGACTCACCTTCGATATCCGCAGCACGATCGGCGGATGCTCCAGTACGGACGGGGACGACAACGGCACCGGAACCACCACCGTCTTCGGTTCCTTCACTTTGCCGGGGCTAGCTTGCGGCACGGGAACAACCTGCTGCGGTTCGGGCTCGGGCGCCGCAACCGGTTCTTCCGGCACCGCAGCTGGTGGCTCCGCCGCCAGCTTGGACGGCCCGACCGGCGGCGTATCGTTCCGGAACGGGATCGGACTGTCGAAGCTGTCGTCGTCTTCATTGTAGTTGACGACCTTGTTCCGGGTGCGGGTCGAGTTGCGCTTGGGCAGTTCCGGAGTCGGTTCCGGTTCTTTTTTCACTTTTTTCTGCTTCTTTTCCTTCTTCTCTTTTTTCTCCTTCTTGGGAGGGGTTGGAGTGGCTGGTGCCGCAGCTGCCTCTTCCACAATTGCAGGCGGAGCAGCCACTTCCGGATCAACCGGAAGTTCCTCACCATCGGCAGGCGGTGGCGCCGCCGCCGCCACCGCCTCCACCGGTTTCACTTTCTTCTTCCGGCCGGGTTTCTTCTTTTCCTTAACCACCTCTTCCTTGGCCGCCGGCGACTTGGAGCTGCCGCTCTGCTGGGCGTAGAACCCGGCCGGCGGCGTCACGTACGGCGGACTTCCACCCGCCTTCTGGTGGATGCGGGCCTGCAGCTGGGCCGCCTGGTGCTGCACGATCTGCTGGTGGTAGAGCGCGTCCGGCTGGCGGTGCGGGTCGGGCGTGGCCGGCGGCGCGTTGTTGCGGCTTTTGAAGAACTTTTTCGGCTTCGGTGCCGCCGGCAGCTGCGTCGACAGGCTGGCCAGGTTGGACGAGCAGCTGAGCTCGTCCGACTCCTTCGGGCTGGTGCTCTCGAACTCTGCGAAAGGAAACAGGATTAATAGTTTTAATTTTGGGAAATCTAGGCAGGAAAACCTCACCATAGCTGGTGTTCCGGATCGAGGTGAAGCTGGTGATGCCCCAGCGGCCAACGAGGCCGGCCGACCGGAGCGGAGCCGGTCGATTTGTGTTTTCCTTCTCCTTGAGCAGCGAATCGATCGGGACGATTAGCCCGTGGTTTTTGTTCCACTTGGACATGTTGCTGCAGTGGTTTAGCTTAACTTGGCCAGTTTGAAGAGTTTTTAAAATCTTAATTCGAGTTGAAAAGTTTTTCCTTAAGTCATTAGTTTACACTGAGGACACAGATTTAACACACTAATTCACGGTTCTGCAATGGAGAAAAGAGACGGAGAAATACATTGTATCAAACTGCAGAAAAGCAAAAATTTAATAACATCTTTAGACTTATAAATAAACTAAACTAAATCTATTGTAATTATTTTGTCACTGATTCTTGAGTTAAGTGGTCTGCATATTCCACTTTTCTGGTAGCTTTGAATGCTTGAATCATTTTAGTTGGTTGATTCTTGAGTTATCAAAAGAATGCTGTCGGCATATTCCACTCTTCTTGAATCATTGAATGCTTGAACCGTTTTGGTCGGTTAATTCTTGAGTTATCAAGTGAATACTGTCTGCCTATTCCACTCGGTTGATTCTTGAGTTATGCTGTGAACGTTGTCTGTCTGCATATTCCACTCTTCGTGTAGCTTTGAATGCTTGAACCATTTTAGTCAGTTGATTCTTGAGCTATCCTATGAATGCTGTCTGCATATTCCACTCTGCTTTTAGCTTCGAATGCTTGAACCATTTTAGTCGGTTGATTCTAGAGTTATCAAGTGAATGCTGTCTGCATATTCCACTCTTCGTGTAGCTTTGAATGCTTGAACCATTTTAGTCGGTTGATTCTTGAGTCATATTGTGAATGTTGTCTGCACATTCCACTTTTCTTGTAGCTTTGAATGCTTGAACCATTTTAGTCGGTTGATTCTAGAGTTATCAAGTGAATGCTGTCTGCATGTTCCACTCTTCTTGTAGCTTTGAATGCTTGAACCATTTTAGTCGGTTGATTCTAGAGTTATCAAGTGAACGTTGTCTGCATATTTCACTTTTCTGGTAGCTTTGAATGCTTGAATCATTTTAGTCGGTTGATTCTTGAGCTATCTTGCGATTGCTGTCTGCATATTTCACTTTTCTGGTAGCTTTGAATGCTTGAACCATTTTAGTCGGTTGATTCTTGTGTTATCCTGTGAATGCTGTCTGCATATTCAACTTTCGTGTAGCTCTGAATGCTTGAACCATTTTAGTTCACCATTTTTTAGAATGCTGTCGGCATATTCCACTCTTCTTGAATCATTGAATGCTTGAACCGTTTTGGTCGGTTAATTCTTGAGTTATCAAGTGAATACTGTCTGCCTATTCCACTCGGTTGATTCTTGAGTTATGCTGTGAACGTTGTCTGTCTGCATATTCCACTCTTCGTGTAGCTTTGAATGCTTGAACCATTTTAGTCAGTTGATTCTTGAGCTATCCTATGAATGCTGTCTGCATATTCCACTCTGCTTTTAGCTTCGAAAGCTTGAACCATTTTAGTCGGTTGATTCTAGAGTTATCAAGTGAATGCTGTCTGCATATTCCACTCTTCGTGTAGCTTTGAATGCTTGAACCATTTTAGTCGGTTGATTCTTGAGTCATATTGTGAATGTTGTCTGCACATTCCACTTTTCTTGTAGCTTTGAATGCTTGAACCATTTTAGTCGGTTGATTCTAGAGTTATCAAGTGAATGCTGTCTGCATGTTCCACTCTTCTTGTAGCTTTGAATGCTTGAACCATTTTAGTCGGTTGATTCTAGAGTTATCAAGTGAACGTTGTCTGCATATTTCACTTTTCTGGTAGCTTTGAATGCTTAAACCATTTTAATCGTTTGATGCTTGAGTTATCTGGTGAATGATGTCTGCATATTTCACTTTTCTTGTAGCTTTGAATGCTTGAACCATTTTAGTCGGTTGATTCTTAATTATCTTGCAATTGCTGTCTGCATATTCCACTTTTCTTGTAGCTTTGAATGCTTGAACCATTTTAGTCGGTTGATTCTTTTGTTATCTTGCGATTGCTGTCTGCATATTCCACTCTTCGTTTAGCTTCGAATACTTGAACCAATTTAGTCGGTTGATTCTTGAGTCATACTGTGAATGTTGTCTGCATATTCCACTTTTCTTGTAGCTTTGAATGCTTGAACCATTTTAGTCGGTTGATTCTAGAGTTATCAAGTGAATGCTGTCTGCATGTTCCACTCTTCTTGTAGTTTGTTTGACTTGAACCATTTTAGTCCGTTGATTCTAGAGTTATCAAGTGAACGTTGTCTGCATATTTCACTTTTCTGGTACTTTGAATGCTTAAACCATTTTAATCGTTTGATGCTTGAGTTATCTGGTGAATGATGTCTGCATAATCCACTCTTGTTATAGCTTTGAACGCTTGAACCATTTTAGTCGGTTGATTCTTGAGATATCAATTGAACGCTGTTCACTCTTCTTGTAGCTTGGTTGACTGGAACCATTTTAGTCGGTTGATTCTTGAGTTATCTTGTGAATGCAGTCTGCATATTTCACTCTTCGTGTAGCTTTGAATGCTTGAACCATTTGAGTCGGTTGATTCTTGAGTTATCAAGTGAATGCTGTTCACTTTTCTTGTAGCTTGTTTGACTTAAACCATTTTAGCTTGTTGATTCTCTAGTTATATTGTGAACGTTGTCTTCATATTCCACTCTTGTTGTAGCTTTGAATGCTGTAACCATTTTAGTCGGTTGATTCTTGAGTTATATTGTGAACGTTGTCTGCATATTCCACTTTTCTTGTAGCTTTGGATGCTTGAACCATTTTAGTCGTTTGATTCTTGAGTTATCTTGCGATTACTGTCTGCATATTCCACTTTTCCTATAGCTTTGAATGCTTGAACCATTTTAGTCGTTTGATGCTTGAGTTATCTTGTGAATGATGTCTGCATATTCCACTCTTGTTGTAGCTTTGAATGCTTGAACCATTTTAGTCGATTGATTCTTGAGATAAGCAAGTAAACGCTGTTTACTCTTCTTGCAGCTTTGTTGACTGGAACCATTTTAGTCGGTTGATTCTCGAGTTATCTTATGAATGCTGCCGGCATATTCCACTCTTCCGTTGACGTCGGTAATCGGGAAACGCTGGTTCGTTTTCGCAAGGGTTGAAAACCCTTTCAAAACAAGCTTGACCACGCACGCGATGAACGCCTGAAAAGATACAAATTTTCGGTCAATCACATGCCGGAATTTTGAAAATTTTCCAGCAAAATTTAATCACTCTCCCACGGGTCGATTAATCATTAGCAATTCTTTCGACGACGACTGGCCCCGCACACACACCGAAAAATGTCAGCTTGGCACACGTCCATTGCGCAGTTCTGTTTACACCACATTACTTTTTTTTCCCTTCTGCTGCATGTTATCCTTTTTGCCTCCATTGCTCCATCAATATTTGCGTGTTCAGCGCTGGATCAATTGCATTCGGTTTAAAGAGCGAGAGTGAGAAGTATTTTTAATAAGCGCTGACGAATTCATTCTCGAGACTCACACGACGATGGCGACGAATCATAAGGGAGCATTCTTTTATTACGTAACGCAGTAGGGGGGGAGGGGGGGTCGGAGGCCGTGTTACGCTCCATACAAAATTTTTAAAATTTGTATGGAAATTTTGTTACGAGGGGGGGGGGGAGGGGGTCTAAAAGTCCGTTTTTTCGCGTTACGTAATAAAAGAACGCTCCCTAATAATATCTGTTTCTTCTGCGTTGCCTTTTAAACTCTCCTCTTGAAGTATCTGCTTCTAATCCGACCAACAAAAACTGGTTTACAACCTCCCTGCTCTCCGATTCCTCCTATCCGACGACGACGTACTTTTCACCGAATGTTAAAGTTGCATGAATGTTTACAAGCATCAAATCCGCCACCAATACCAGCGTACCAGGGAACTGTCTGTCGTCCGCGACGACTGCAATGAAGAGCGAAAAAAAGACAGCAAAAATACCTTCCTTTTGTCAAAGAACGATCTTCTTCGCGGTTTCTTCTTGCCGGGCGCGCCGTCGAGACTTGCTTCCATCTTTGGACGAATGGGCGCACAAAAAAAGTTTCAACTGTGACAACCTCGGCGTTGTAAACAAACACACAATCGGGTCTGTTTGTAAACAGTGTGGCTCTACTTGGTGCGTGTCACTTTTGACAACACCTCTTTTTTGCGAAACGAAAACTAACCACTACACCACAAAGCAAGCCGCGAAAAGACGACCAAACGCGCACCCAACTTTCGTGCACCACCACACAATGGCAAAACTTGGCGGACCCCGCGAGATGGTCTCATTAATGGCATGGCGGCTGCTGACCCCCGCACCTACACCTTCTCACCCGCCTACTTTACCCCCAAGACCAACCCCTTTCACCACACGCACTCACACACATCTACGAGGAGAGTTCAAAATATCCACAAAAATATCCAGCTTCTTTCTCCTACTGCTTTTGCTTTGGCTGCTGCACAGGCTCTGAAATGCAACAACAACAGCACATGCGAAAGCTGACAGGCTGTCTCGCTCACTTGGGCACGCATGCACACACACACAAATGACGACGACAACAAGCGAAGAGAGAAAGGGGGAGGGTAGCATTTTGGAAGGGCGTTTTGACAACTGTTTTTTTTTGTTTTCAAATATTGTCGTAATATTTTGTTAAAAAATATGAAGATGATCATTTTTCATAAAAAAAAAAAACAAACTAAACTTTAAAACATTTTCGTAGGTAATTCTCTGAGATTTCGATCATTCGATTTTTTTGTTGTATTTTTTAATTCGGCTGAAACTTGTTTGGTGCTTTTGGTATGCACAAAGAAGTCATTTTGCATCATTAGTTTGTCCATATAATTTTCCATACAAATTTGGCAGCTGTCCATACAAAAATGATTTATGAAAATTCAAAAATCTGTATCTTTTGAAGGAATTTTTTGATCATTTTGGCGTCTTCAGCAAAGTTGTAGGTATGGATAAGGACTGCACTGAAAAAAAAAAATGAAACACGGTAAACAAATGTTGGTGATTTTTAATTTCACTTTTTGTCACTAAAATTTGATTTGCAAAAAAAAAACACTATTTTTTTTTATATGTTTAAGGGGACATCAAATGCCAACTTTTCAGAAATTTCCAGTTTGTGCAAAAAATGTTTGGCCGAGTTATGAATTTTTGAATCAATACTGATTTTTTAGAAAAATCGAAATATCGGTCGCAAAAAATTTTCAACTTCATTTCTGGATGTAAAATGAAAAAAATAGTGTCTTTTTGCGAATCAAGATTTAATCAAAATATAGAAATTAATTTTCTCGTCATAAATGCTCTTTAACACAAAATAGGCATTTTACATAATAAAATTCTTATAAATCTACACACGATTGTGGTAACAATAAAAAGGTTCAAAAATCGTTAACTTGAAAAAGATTTTCTCTAATCGATTTGGTATATTCGACAAAATTGTAGGTATTGATGAGAATTCTCAAAATGAATGAGATTTAAAAAATCAAACACTTTTTTGAAATTTTTCACACGAAAACGAATTGGGCAAAATATTCAGTTTTGATCGTTTTTTTTCAATTCTTGTTTGTTTGTTGTACTAATCGTAATACAATTTGCTTAACTAATGACAAAATGCAGAGTTTTGGAGATTCTTACAGCTACACAATTACTCAAATACAATCATTCGATTAAATAATTTTATAATTTTACAAACGATTAAGCGAGAGCAACAAAGAGATCTGTTTCAAACAACTGCTACTTATTATTATGATTTAGAATGTAATTTTTCGAATTATAAGACGAGATGGTAACAATTATTTGGCAGTGTTTCAATTTCTGTAATTTTCCGAAAAAGTTAAAAATAAAACGAAACATTGTTGTTTTTGTGATAAATTTATCAGATGAAGAATCAAATTCGAAACCAACAAATCCTTTTTTGTTTTCCTGTTTTGCCCAAGTTTAAAGTGCTTCTTTGCATAAAAATTAACTTTTTGTAGAAGTCATAATCAAACTGGAACAAATTTGAAAAATTACTATAAATTTAAAATATTGAGAATGATCAACGCGTTTTGATAATAATTTTACTGTTGAAAGTTTTGTAAACACCTTTTTTTTAAAATATCCTTATTTTCAGATATGTCAGACATTTCCAAACGAAAAAAAAAACACTCAAATCTGTTTAAATAAGCTTACAAAAATCGTTGGATTGTTTTTATGAGTTTATTTAACTGATTATTATTTATTAACTTTTTTCATAAAACTATTTTTATGAAGCTTTTTTTGGTGCTGGGACCTTGTCGAATAATTATTGAAGAAATTGGTCTACATAATTTAAAGAAAATATTGACAAAAAATAATACTGAAATATATTGTTAAAATAAAAAAGGATGAAATTCATTCGGTGTTTTCAATTAATTGAAAAAAAGGTACTACTCTAAAAATCCACTAGTTGGACTCCCCATTATCCAATTTACAAAAGATTTGAATTTGTGAGATAACGCCATTTAAATACACTAAAACACTGATGGTTTGACACCAACTGTTGTCAAACGAACGGGGTCACGTTTTAGTTTGACACCCCTTTTACACGGAGTTCACACACACTAGCAAACGTTTGTTTTGATAGCGTGAGCGCCGTGTAAAAAGTGACAGTTCGTCACTTTTTAGTTTGACCAACGGGGTACAAACTAAATAAGTGTCAAACGAAAAAGTTACCAACCACCGGGGGTTGGGTATATATAAAACTTAAAAGCCTTTGTTTACTTTTCTTTTAGTTATGATAACACCTTTATTTGAACTTCAATGTCTCTTAGACGAATTTATAGGAATGTATCTCAGCTTTTTCGTTATTTTTTAAGAAATAAGATCAAATTTTAAAAAATCAGAAAATAGATCTAGAGATTTTTTTAAAGGTCCAATAGCTTTTTGGGTGTTTTTAAAATCGCCTTGAGTCAGAGGTATTCAAAATATACAAGAAGCAAAATTAATATTTTGTTTATTGGACCTTAAAAAAAAAAAAAAAAAAGAAAACACCCGGAGATAATTTTTTTTTCTCAAAGTCAACAGATTAAGAAAATTTAAACTAATTTTACAGTACAAATTTCAGGAAAAAGACGAAATTTCCTACCAACATCCCGACAAGACAGTAAGAAAGAGTGCACCTCTCTCTTGCCAAAAATGTCTTCTGCTTTTCTCTCGTTTACTCAAATAGAGAGGGCAAGTCCAAGCTGAATGAGAGTCGAACAGAGGAACGGGAACCGTTCGGGAGAAGAAAAAGAGAATTTCTCTCAAAATCGCAGACTTGAACATCGTTGACGCAGGAATCTGATCTTCAGGTCGAAATTGAGTTAAACGAACACTGAAGAACAGACACCCACTTAGAAAAATACGACAATGGCGCATCGGTAGCTTGTGATTCTGACTTGATTCATGAAGGAAAATTGCATTAAAACCATTGTGATTTACATTCTACTAGCGATGGCTATTCGGCTTGATCGGTCATTTAGCAAACAATTTTTTTTAACTAAATGAAAAAAAAAAAAAAGAAATGGTTCGTCTAAGAAGTTATTTAAATCAATGAAAATAATATTTTTAAAGGCTTTTGAAACTTTCGAAATAAAAAAAATAAGTTTTAATTCCTTTGCCCTTTCAAAACGTGAACCCCCATAATTCACGCACTTGATCGCGCACACAAACACACTTTCACACACACACAGCACCTTCTCTCCCTCTCACTCTCTCTCACACACACCCCCCGCAGCGCGCTACTATTCCTCTCTCGCTCACCCCTTTTTTCTCACTCCCCTCCCGCGCCAGCTCTCACCTCTCACACAACACCACAGCCAAAGCCTACTGCTGCTGCTGATGGCGCTGAAAAAACGTCGAAAATCCGTCCACAGCACGATTCCACCGGCTGTAATCCACTTCCGGCACCGTAATCCATTGCGGCCGACCCGCGGACGGTTCGCGGGAGCACTTTTCCCCCGCCGGAAACACCGAAAATCGCGTCGAAAGGCCGAAAAAAACGAACGCGCGCGCGACACACCACCGACGGACACACTCGCGAGGACCGTATTTACAGGCGAAAGTTTTCTTTCTCTCTTGGCCACTTCTCCTTCTACCTTGTTGTGTGGCAGTGGTGCCAGTGAGATTGGCTGCTGCTGCGGGGAGAGCGGTTTGGGTCTTGGATGAAGGGAGCCATACAAATGTGCATGTTTTGAAAATTTGAATTGGCGGTTGATGCTTGGGTGGAATGGAGTATTTGATGTTGCATACAAGCAGGCGTTATTTAATGGTACTCGTGGTTTATGAAATCACGCCTTAAATTAAGGCCTGTACAAATTTTAATATAAATTGGAGAAAAAAAATTAAGCATAAATCAATTGAACAAAATACGAATCGTTTAAAATTTCAAGCCTCATTCAAAAATTTGCTTGATAAATTATTGAATTTTTTTTCCTTGTTAAAATATATTCAACAAAAAACATGAAAAAACTATGAATTACAAAAAAATATACAGTTCAGACTCGAGGTACACGGCAAAATCACGTTTTTTTGTTGCTGTCTGTTTTGAGTCTTCGAAAAAAGGGGCACTTTCAGATAATTTGTTTAAATGAAATTAGTGAAAATTTTAACAATTCATTTAGTATTCACATGCAATGTCCGTGAAAAGTTTTGCGGGAATCAATAATTATTTAAATAATAAGAATTATTCTTCTTTGCCAAACAAAATTTAAGAAACACAACAAAATTCAACAAATTTAAGAAATTAAATAAAAAGTTGTTTAAATTCCAGAAGTTTCATCCAATATTCTAAGAATAAAAAAATAGAAAAACTAGAAATTTCAGAAATAAAAAAACTCTTTTTCAAAAAGAAAGTGAAAAACTAAAAATCAAAAAGTTTAAGAAAAAAACCTAAAATTTCGAAAATTCTTAAGGCTTAAGAAAAACTTGAGATTCAGAAAAAAAAACACAAAAATAAAACTTAAAAAATTAAAACAAATTTTCTAGAAATCAGAAAAAAATTAAAAAAGTTAAAAAATAAGCAAAATTTAAAAACAAATAAAAATTTTAATAAATTCAAAAAGCTGAAAATTTTAAAATTTTAAAAGTTAAAAAAAACTTGAGATTCAGAAAAAAATAAACCACAAAATAAACTTGAAAAATTGAAAAAATTATTAAAAAATCAGAAAAAATAAAAAAGTTAAAAAAATAAACAAAATAAAAATTCAAGAAATTAAATAAAGAAAATAAAAAAAAATCAAGAAATTTAAGAAAATTACAAAATTTACAAAAAATCAAGAAATTTAAAAAAAACTAAAGAAATTTAGGAAATTTAAGAAATACAACAAAATTCAACAAATTTAAGAAATTAAATAAAAAGTTATTTTTATTATTCCAGAAGTTTCAGAAAGATATTGAAAAATAATTTAAAATTTAAAAAATCTAATATTCCAAGAATAAAAAAATAGAAAAACTAGAAATAAAAAAACACTTTTTCAGAAAGAAAATGAAAAAATAATAATCAAAAAGTTTAAGAAAAAAAAGCTAAAAATTTGAAAATTCTTAAAGATTAAGAAAAATTTGAGATTCAGAAAAATTAAAAAAAAAAAACACAAAAATAAACTAAAAACATTAAAAAAATTATCAAGAAATAAGGAAAAAAAAAATTCAAAAAATAATCTTTTTAAAAAATTGAAGAAATTCAAAAAGCTGAAAATTTGAAAATTCTTAAAGATTAAAGAAAACTTGAGATTCAGAAAAATAAAAAAAACACAAAAATAAACTTGAAAAATTAAAAAAATTATCAAGAAATCAGAAAAAAATCTTAAAGTAAAAAAAACAACACAATAACAAAATAAAAAAAAGAATTTCAAAAACGAAAATAGAAAAATTCAAGAAATTTAAGAAATTTAAGAAAATTATAAAATTTACAAAAAATCAAGAAATTTAAATAAATAAAGAAATTTAGGAAATTCAAAAAATTCAACCAATTCAAGAATTGAAAAAAAATACAAGAAATTCAAGAAATTTATGCAATTCAAAAAAATCAAGAATTGCAAAAAAAAATAAGAAATTCAAGAAATGAAAAAAATCATAAAAATTAAGAAATTTAAGAAATTCAAGAAATTTAAGAAATTTAAGAAATTTAAGAAATTTAAGAAATTCAAGAAATTCAAGAAATTCAAGAAATTCAAGAAATTCAAGAAATTCAAGAAATTCAAGAAATTCAAGAAATTCAAGAAATTCAAGAAATTCAAGAAATTCAAGAAATTCAAGAAATTCAAGAAATTCAAGAAATTCAAGAAATTCAAGAAATTCAAGAAATTCAAGAAATTCAAGAAATTCAAGAAATTCAAGAAATTCAAGAAATTCAAGAAATTCAAGAAATTCAAGAAATTCAAGAAATTCAAGAAATTCAAGAAATTCAAAAATTCAAGAAATTCAAGAAATTCAAGAAATTCAAGAAATTCAAGAAATTCAAGAAATTCAAGAAATTCAAGAAATTCAAGAAATTCAAGAAATTCAAGAAATTCAAGAAATTCAAGAAATTCAAGAAATTCAAGAAATTTAAGAAATTCAAGAAATTCAAGAAATTCAAGAAATTCAAGAAATTCAAGAAATTCAAGAAATTCAAGAAATTCAAGAAATTCAAGAAATTAAAAAAAATCAAAGAAAAAAAAATAGGAAATTCAAGACATTTAAGATTTTATTTATATTGTTCATTATTGTATTTACTACATTTTAATTTTTGTCAAAAAAATATTAAAAAAAAACGGTCCTGATAAAAACTTTGCTGAAGACACCAAATCGATCAGAAACGCGCTTCTAAAAAAATCAGCTTCACTTGTCAGGTCAACCCTTTCCCCGACCGTTGACCCCGGCGATAATCTTCCCAACACATATTTTTGGGTCAAATTTGCACAATTTCTCCGTCAAATTTGTCACGCTCCCAACGACGCGCGCTCCGGTCCCACCGAAAAAGGCGTTAATCTGTGGGCTTAGCCGGTCCGCCTAGAAAGTCGCCGCTCCAAAGATGGTCAAAATAACCTCGAAAACTTTGAAATTCTTTCGGCGCATCTCATGAATGAATCTCTGCCGCGGCCAACTGTCAAACGCACCAATTGTCAATGGCGGCGATTTTCACTTTCGATGGCGTCGTAATCTGCGCGCCCCGGCTATTGTTTGGTCCATTAGCCGATTAGACGTGGCTTGGTTTGAACCTTCCCCGGCGACCATCTTTATTTTTTTCGCGAGCTCTGCCACTTCTCGCGGTCATTGAACGTGGCGACGCGTCAAATCCCCGGCTTACTGCGAGCGCGCGAGAGAGTTCATCTGCCGACGAGTTTGACAGCTACGCGTGGTGCGGTGCAAATTCGTGGCCGCCGAGCATCGATTCCAAAATTAGACGAAATCTTAATGACCGAAGTAATGATCTCCTGCGGCCCGGGCCCGCTACTTGCCGCAATTACCCCTGCCAAATGTGTCCATAGTGAGAGGTTATAGATTCGACAGCTCTCACAGCGAGCGACTTGCGCGCATTGTTTTGATTGGTGGTGTGCGAGATGCATTTTTGTTTTGCTGTGGTTCGGAGTGTTTTGGGGGATGATTGCTGGTGGGGGCCGGGCAAGGTCAATGTCCGCTTGGCAGATGGTGCGGACAATGTCAAGGGGGTAAGTACACCTGTCAACCTGTCACTCTGTCAACTCTGTCATTCTGTCAACTCTGTCATTCTGTCAACTCTGGCATTCTGTCAACTCTGTCATTCTGTCAACTCTGTCATTTTGTCAACTCTGCCAATCAGTTGATTCCGTCAACCCATTGATACTGTTGATTCAGTCAATCCAAACACTGTCAAATCCGCTCATGCTAGTCCAAGGTATTCTAACCTTTAAGGTTCAACGTTTTCCGTCATCACCGTGGAATCTACCGTATCTCCGGCTCTCCTTCAAACCGTTTGGAAGCAGCCGTTTCCTATCCAACCAATCGACCGCTGCTCACACTCATGATCCAGCAGCAATCATGAACCATTGATTGCCGCACAGCTGCGCGGACTCTCACCTTTGTGGTGCGATTTTTTGCCACTGCTGCCGCAGTGATTCGCCGCATCGCCGCGTGGCGGCGCCACTCGCTCAAATGAAAGTGAATTTTAAAATACTTCTAAGTGGGGCGGCTCGTTCGCTCCGTGCCTTCAATTGATAATTGAGCGTGCACTTTTTTTGCGGTGCCTTACGCTTTTTTCCCTCCGTGCCATGCCTTCGGAAATTGGATACATTAGGAAAAACTCGATTATATCATTGTGCCGCCGTCAAGAGAGCCCATCATCACCTTTTCATCCTTCTTTTCTTCAAGTTTTTTTTTGTTGATGCTGATATCGGGCTAGCTTTCAAACGGATTGATTCCGCAATAACACTCTCGTGCACACACATCACTCGTTTATCGGTTATTTCTTCTGCTACTGTTATGCAAAATCAATTTCTGCTGCGCGGGAAAACTTACCGCACAAACCTCGCGCCAGAAGTGGCCATCCGACGAGGTGGCCAAGGGAGATGCACTCGATGGGCTGATGACCTCTGGCAAGTTTCCGGTAATGCTATGCTTTTTCAAATATATTTACAAAAAAACAAAAACTTGTGGTAAATGCCATTAGCGTGTAAAGAAATGCCAATACAAAGCGTACACTTTAATTCGAAATTATTCGAAAAGTCAGCATCACCGTCAAAAAGTACCTTATCCCGCTCAAATTCAATGCAAACATTCACTAGTGTGAGCGGGATGAACTGTTTGTTTACAAGTAAGGTTACATCCTTTCAAACAGGGTATTAGTTTTGAAAAGATTTGGAGTATCCTTTTTATGCATAGTTCTGGTTTTGAGTGTATAGAAAGAAAGTTTCACTGTCAGTGGCGCCGACTAGTCCAAAATGTTGGGGGGGGCACGGCTGATTCCCAAAAATCTGACAGCTTGGGGTGGAGTTTATTACAGATTGTCAAGGCAAGCAGATTGGCCAATGTTTGACAGATCCAAACGCGCTGGACACCAACCGCCCTTTACGCCCAGCAAAACTGGCAGTGTTGCAAGCGCAAAACAAACGTTGCCAGCAGGGTTGCCAGGTTGCCAGATTTTTCATGTGTCTGTCAGAATAAAGATTCACCCTTCTCTGTGCCAGATATTGACAGATTTTGCCAGATTTTTCACTTTAGGTCCATTATGAACCATTTTTCGATTAAAATGAACGAATTTAATTTAAAATAGAATATGTGTTTCTTAAATAAAATGCAAATTCAGCCTTTTTGAGGCCTTAAAATCAGTTAAACCATCAGAACTCTACTGCCCATGTTCGCATAAATGTCCCATATGCAAAAACAGCAAGCTGAGAAAAACGCATTTGAAGTTTGTCCCATACATAAGGCTACGTGTTAAAATTCCGCAAAAAAACTAGATTTCCTCCTGATTTCTGGAACAAAGTACTGGATGTTATAGGCTCTTTTGAAAGAGCATACAATTTTGAACCAAACTGCATCAATAACTCGAAATCGATTAAAATGCATATGGGACATTTATGCGATCAGGGGCAGTCTACACATTAATTTATATCCTCCCTCACCTTCACCATTCGAATTTGTTAGGTTTTCATCTGCCAGATTTTTCCAGATTTTTAATAAATACTTTACCAGATTTTTCAAATTTTGACCTGGTAACCCTGGTTGCCAGTACCAATTTATTTTGCATCGACCAATCTGTCTCCCTTGACAATCTGTAGAGTTTATATGTTTAAGTTACTCGTATCTTACGAATTTTACTTATTGGCATGTTTATGAAAAAAATACGATGATTATTTCCGTCACTTGAAATTTATTTTTGACAAAATTAAATTTATTTAAATTTTATTTTCTCTTCAAATATTGGAAAAGTTTTATAAGGGAAATTATCGTATGTTTGGCAGGTTGAGGACTTAATCCTGTGTCCATCTAATTTGCAAATTCTCACTATTTGAAAAAAATCATGTTTTGCAATTTTTTTGACAGAAACAAGTTTGCTCACTTCTCATTTAGCTATGTATTACTTGATATAGGTTAAAAACGCATTGAACAAACTATAATCAAACGCCAAAGTGTCAATATCCAGGATGAAGAGGATGATTTTGTGACCATAAAGAAACAATTAATTACTATATGGGAAATGATAACCATAAGTTAAATAGTTGGTTTGAAAATATACCTACATGGGGTGCCCGATCGAAGAACATATGTCCTTAATCTTTTAATTTTTTTGTGATTGTTGAAGAAAAGCCTGTTCTGGTTTGAAAAAAAATCTGCTGCTTTTGAATTTTTAAAATTCGAGTTCATCTTTGAAGAAGGATAATTTGTGTCAATTCTTCTAAACATAAATAAGTCTTCAAAATTATTGAATATCTTACAAAAACCAAATTTGTTGATGATTAATTTCTGTTACTTTTCGCACTAATTCATACATGAACAGCTTTTTACGATTTTTTTTTATGTTTTGGGTATGAGAATAATTTGCTATGAATTTCTATTGTTTAGAAACAGAACTTTAAAAATAAGAAGAGGAGAGTTTTTACTTTTTTTGAACATGCTTTGGACATAGCTTTATCAATTCTTTTCAAAACATGAAGTAATAATTTTTATGATCTTCAAGTAAGCATTTAAAAAACATTATAGTCTGTAAAAATGCATGAAAAAAGTATGTAGTCCAACAAAAATTTTAGTCGACGAAACTAAATTCGGCAAAATATCACAGATTAAATTCTTACAAATTTCTTGAATTTCAATTAAAAATTTTGGAGAAATTTTTACCAATGGTTATTTTTAATTGAGGAAATTCAAAATATTTCTGGAATGAATTATCAATGCGTTCAACTGTGTTACTTGGAACTAATGATTGATTTAATTTTTTCTATGATTATTTTAATATATTTTATCTAATATCTTTATTTAATTAGTATAACTGTTTTAGAATGATTTTTTTCTTATATTTCTAGAGTTTTAGTTTGAAAAGGTCCTATAAGCTTTTGTGTGTGATATTTTTAGAGGACCTTTTTTTTTAAAAAAAAAAACTCTAGATTTTGTTTATTTTCACACCTTAATTCCAGACCCAGACTTAAACAAACATTGAGAATTTTGTATTTTTCCCAGTTAGGACGCTGCAAATATTTTTTGAAGTTTTTGTCGTCCCCATTTCCTTAAAAATCAACCCGAAAAATCAGGATGCAAAAAGTAGAAGTCTAATCTACTGAAAACAATTTGAAATGCATTTTCCTGCATTTAAAATCATGTTTATTATGTCTGGGATCGATTAGAAATATTTTTTTTGTGAACTTCCGATATATAGTACACTCAAACCCCGATAGTTTGAGACCAACTATTGTCAAACGAACTGGGTCACTTTTTAGTTTGACACTCCTTTTACACGGAGTTCACACACACTATCAAACGTTTGTTTTGATAGTGTGCGTGAGCGCCGTGTAAAAAGTGACAGTTCGTCACTTTTTAGTTTGACTTTGACCAACCAACGGGGTACAAACTAAAAAAGTGTCAAACGAAAAAGTGACCAACCACCGGGGGTTGAGTGTACCGCAAAAAGTTTATTTTTCAACGAAAATAATCTCGGTAGTACAAAGATATTTTGAAAACTAATGATTGCAAAATAACTGATCAGGTGTAAAATGCATTTTAAAACTCTTTTTTCATTCCAATGTTGAAACCAAGGTTGAACCCATGGCCTGTAATTTAAATTTTTATATAATTTTGAAAAAACAGCTTTTTAACATTTTACGATAAAATATAAAAATCAATTTAAAAGCATATTTTTATTATTTTTTAGAGTCGGCGCCCCTGGTCACTGTCAAACAACATGTTCTGTACACTTCCATTCAAAATTACTCTTTTCAATGTTGTTTATTGTTTCACTCAGATTTCGTTTGTTTTTTTTTTCATAAATTTGGATTAATTCTAATTCATCTGGAGGGGATTCGTCCAGGATGGTTGAAATTTAGGGGTGACGTTTAGGGGGACATGAACAAGTTCTTTGTTGTATTGGTCATGTGTAACATAACCAGCTGCACCTTTATTATTATTATTTTTGAGCTGATAATAAATAAATATATGAGTTATACATTTAATTATGTATTATCGACTAAAAAAATAATTAAAAACTTTAAAGGCTATGAAAATTATTTAATATCTGAGATGTTGGAACCGCCAAAAAATTAATTCCAACTAAACAATTTCAAAAATTGTGAAACAAATTAATAAAAACATATATGTTATAATTACTAGGGACCTACATAGGGAAATGAAATGTTCTGGGAGAAATTTTAAACACCCAAAGTCATTCAAATTTAAGGTTGAAAAACTTGTAGTATATTTTTGGTGCTGGCACGTTTCTTGTACCGAACTAGCACAAACTTAACAAAAACTATCATTTTAATAAAAACAACAGTTTTACAATGTTTGTAAATGTTGTTAATCTCATTTTTCTGCTCAAAATTATTTTAAATTGATTCTGACCTTGTTCTTGCATGATCTTGTTGCTCGATTGGAACCCCGATTTGACAGTTCGATTGGAACCCTGAGAGTAACATTTCGCCTCTCCATATAGGCTCTCTAATAATTACGGCTGCGGAGACGGGTAGATTACGCAGCGAATACAAATTCGACTCCAACACTGACTTTTGCAAATTTTACAACATCTATCCCTACTCCAAATTCCGGTAGTTTTGCAACTCCAACTTCAAGACCTGCAAAAAAGCTAAAAAAATCCGTGCTGGAATCGAACAATGATTAAGGCTAAGGTTAAGATTAAGATTAACCAATCAAATGTCAACAGATTTGAAACCAAAATTCTTTGATTCAACGACCTACCCTACGAGAAATGACTCATTGAACATTTCGTAAATTCTCTTCAACCAGAGATCAAGTCAAGTTAAAGTCACAAGCAATTGAAATTCAAACGAGATCGTCTAAAACACTAAAAACATACATTTTACTGCCCCCAATAATAATTGATTGTTTTGGGTCATCCGGACCTTCTCTCCTCCAAAACAAAACAAAAGAGCAAAACAAAATCCATAACTGCACACGAGAAGACCCTGTCCGAAATCCGAAGTTGAGGTCCTCAAAAGCGCCCTCTAATTATAGGCCGTCCGACATAAACAACAACGCAGACCTTGACGCAGACCTTTTTTCTTTCATGTCTTTTTGTTTTTATTTTTGCCTGCGTCGAATCGGCCTGTTTACGATATGAATATAACTCATCTAGCACTGGGGCAGAGAATGTTCTGCAACTTTCTTATCGTATTGCTCATTTCCGGAAGCCTTCAGTTGCTCCGCAGAACGCGATCGAGAATGGTTCAGTTTGTGATAAAATTGTGAGATCATCGGTTTATTTGCGTTCAAATCTTTAAAAATAGTTGTTTTAAGGTAAATATGTGCAAAAATTACACGTGGAAACTCAAATTGATTGTTGAAAAGTCGTGAAATATTCATGTGTTAGTGTTGCCAACTCGTGGCGCTAATTGCCACATGTTTTGACAGCTACCACAGATCATCAGACAAACCAGCCATTGATTACGCGGGAGAGCTCTAGAAACGGCGCCGTGGGGGCAACAACCGGTGGTCACTCACCGCGTTCCGATTGGAATGCGTCGAAATTTTCCCTCCCGAAAGCCATAACCCAAATATCCGGCAACGAGCGGGCCTTTTACTTCTCGCCCCGCCAGTCAAATCTCTCCGAAATTTAGTGCAAATTTGATAACGACCGAACCAGATTACCTCGCGCGAGACAGAGACAGAGAGAGGAGAGTAATTTTGCAAACAACTGTCACTGTCACACATATACATGGATGGTAAACTACTTTCGGTGAAATGGTGCATTCGGTGACCGCCCAGGGCCATCACGGCCACAATGGATTGCGCGCGCGGGACAACAAGTTTTTGTTGACGTTTGGAAAGGGCGTAACCTCAAAATGTAAACAAATGGGTTGTTCCGCTCACGCTTGGCGAAAACATCTCGGCGTAAGCCCTTTTGAAACGTGTTCGCCAAAATTGAGGAATCGCGGATTTTGGCGGTCGTGAAAGCGCAGTAGGCTGCGGGGAGGAGCGACCCCTTCGGGACCCCCGCGGGAAGGTTTCGCCGGACGGAAAAAGAGAAAACGAAAGATCTCGCATGAGAAAGAGACAAGTGGCTAGGGGAGACTAATTTGCAAGTGGCATTGTTTGGGGGGATGCGATACCTCTTTGTGGCTAGCGCTTTATGACAGTTTGCTACCTTAGCAATTGTTTGCATTGGTGCTCGTGATAAACAATGTAACTAATGTGAGAGGTGACCAACTGTCAAGGCGTTAGAAAAATGCTAAGCTGTCACTAAATGGGCAAATCTCCCTAAACAAAACCAAATTTGAAGAGAAGGCAGCACAACAAAAGAGATATTTAAAAAAAATCGCATCCGCGGGCCCCTCCACCGCCGAGGGGTCGCGCCGGCAGACCCGCTCTTATCGCTCGCGTTCCTCTCTTTTGCAGCCCCGGCGGTGAAAGTTTTGACCACGGGGTTGGGCACTCTTTTGATCCGTAGCGAATACGGAGCGAATCACGTTTATATGGTAAATACACGGTAAATATATGTAAATATGGATGTACAGGATGCGCTAAAGTCACTGTATGATTTAAATCAGTGTTCTGGCGAGACGTCACTTTTATAAAAGTGACGTTTTGCCAGTAAAAAAATCGAGCGCCTTTTTGACAGCTGCTTTCACGTGGCTTAAGCAAGAAGCACTTTCCTTGGACTTTTTCACCGCAAGTTTTCCCGCAAGAACCCGTGACTAAGGAACCAACGGAACAGCTAGACGACCAAAATTAGCCAGGACCGTCCTTTCGGACAGCTTTCGGACCATCCAACGGCCAGTGCGGTAGGAACGTGGGTAGGAAACATCCGGATCGCTGAAGCGGTGGCCATATCGGATCACCGAAGCGGTGGCCATACCGGATCGCCGAAGTGGTGGCCATACCGGATCACCGAAGCGCTAGCCATACCGGATCGCCGAAGCGGCGGCCAAAGCTGCCGGACCAGGACAACCAGACAGATTCCGGACCATCTAACGGCCAGGGAGGTGGTAAACTTCCGGATCACTGAAGCGGTGGCCATACCGGATCGCCGGCTTCTGGATCAACGAAGTGCTAGCCATACCGGATCGCCGAAGCGGCGGCCAAAGCTGCCGGACGACCAAATTCAAACTTCCGGATCACCGAAGCGGTGGCCATACCGGAACGCCGAAGCGGCGGCCATACCGGATCGCCGACTTCCGGATCACCGAAGCGCTGGCCATACCGGATCGCCGAAGCGGCGGCCAAAGCTGCCGGACGACCAAATTCAAACTTCCGGATCACTGAAGCGGTGGCCATACCGGAACGCCGAAGCGGCGGCCAAAGCTGCCGGACGACAAAATTCAAACTTCCGGATCACCGAAGCGGTGGCCATACCGGAACGCCGAAGTGGTGGTCATACCGGATCACCGAAGCGCTAGCCATACCGGATCGCCGAAGCGGCGGCCAAAGCTGCCGGACGACCAAATTCAAACTTCCGGATCACCGAAGCGGTGGCCATACCGGAACGCCGAAGTGGTGGTCATACCGGATCACCGAAGCGCTAGCCATACCGGATCGCCGAAGCGGCGGCCAAAGCTGCCGGACGACAAAATTCAAACTTCCGGATCACCGAAGCGGTGGCCATACCGGATCGCCGAAGCGGTGGCCATACCGGATCGCCGACTTCCGGATCACCGAAGCGCTGGCCATACCGGATCGCCGAAGCGGTGGCCATACCGGATCGCCAAAGCGGCGGCCACAGCTGCCGGGTGACCAAACCAGGCAGCTTCCGGATCATCCAACGGCCAGGGCTGTCGTAAACTTCCGGATCGCCGAAGCGGTGGCCATAGCTGCCTTAGCCGACTGGCTTCGGATCGTACGGCTATAACTGGACTAGCCTACGAATCACGGAAGAAAAATGGCTGAAACAGATTCAGCTAAAGACCGGGTAAGTTGTATTTAATTAATGGAAATTTGAACAAAAAATATAACAAAAAATAAATCTAGGAGGTGTTCTGGATGCGACTCAAACCAGAAATCGGCTTGGTACCTCCCGAGATTAAAACAATCCTGGACAAGCAGATGCTATCTGCAACGAGCTGGTTAGGAGATTTTACGGAAAAGGACATTGAAGAGCTGCAGAAATCAGTTCGCGAAATGGGAATGAAAGTTGGGCCAGAAGAGCGGCGTCAATTTCTGGGAGACTATTGGACCTGCCCCGGAGACTTTCAATTCACTGTGTTCCAAAAAAAGTGCATACGGAGAATTGCGCAAGCAATCAGTGACCGCGGAATTGCGTTTTTCATCGAACCGAAAAGACAGGATTCAAACACTCATCCGGATGCACAATTTTATCAAGATCCTGTTGATCGCAACGCTTTAATCGAAAAGCTAATAGACAGTGACTTTGCTAAGTATGAACTAAAATTAAGTAACATATGCTCAGATAGTTTTTAAATTTGGAAAATTTCAGGAATCTCCCTAACGAGGAACTGGATCAGCTGAAAGATGTTAAAGTCAGGTTCAAGCAAGAGGTTCCGGGAAGAGTTGACGGCTATATAACATGCTACAAATGCAACAGCGAGCGAAAAGTCGTGCGACAGGACCGACGAACCTGGGCGGTGTATAATTTTTTCAAACATCTGCACAAGGAAAGTACATCGGAACGAGATCGATCATTTGAACCTGCAGCTGCCAAAAAAGGTGAAATTTAAAAAATCAAAACAAATTAAGAACTGAACAAAAAATCCATTTTTTTAGCGCGACACAAGGCTTCACAGAGTCCGGTCCAACAATCTCTGAACCACGCGCGGGCCCGGCTCCCCGGTCGCGACAACGATGAGCAGGTCGGATCCTTGTCCGAATCCACCTTGAAGACATCGAGAAAAACGCCACCAACACGCGCTCCAAAGAATCCTTCGGACACGGTCTATCACCCACTCGACCGCAGTAACGATCCCAACGGTCGAATTTTGCAACGGTCTCAGGACAGTGCGCGAGCTCAGCACAGCAACACCACGCCAACAACACCACATCCGTACGCTTCGCGAGATCCTTTGGATGGTCTGGAGGTTGGTACATTCGACCATTTGAACGGTGAACAGAGAGGATCTGAACTGATCTTCGAGAGATCGATTGAAACGCCACCTCCAAACGCTACACGATACCCTTCGGACACGGAGATTGATCTATTTGACCGCAGCAACGATTCCAATGATCTACACTTGGAACGGTCTCTGACCCACGTGCGAGCGCGGCGTTCCGTGCAATACAACGACCAGCAGAACAGATCCTTCTCCGAAGCCAACGTCAAGAGATTAAGAGAAACCTCACCCACATGCGCTCCACGGAATCCTCCGGACACGTTCTTTGACCCGTTCGACCGCATCAACGATCCCAACGGTCGGATTTTGCAACGGTCTCAGGCCAACGCGCGAGCTTTGCGTTCCGAGCAAAGCAACACCACTGCAACAACACCACCTCCGGACGCTTCTCGAGATCCTTTGGATGATCTGGATATTGATACATTCGACCGCAGCAACGATGAACAGCGAGGATCATACTCCGAACAGCTCTTCGAGAGATCTATTGGAACGCCACCTCCATACGCTACACGATACCCTTCGGACACGGAGTTTGATCTAATCAATGCGGTCAACCGCAGCAACGATTTCGACGATCTACACTTGGATCGGTCTATGACTCACGGACGAGCGCAGCATTCCGTGCACAGCAACGACGAGCAGGACAGATCCTTCTCTGAAGCCAACGTCAAGATATTGAGTAAATCGACTATCACTCCACGGAATTCTCCGGATACGGTCGATCCCGATGATCAACACTTGCAAGGGTCTCAGACCAACGCGCGAGCTCGGCGTTCCGAGCACAGCAACACCAAGGTAATAACACCACTACTTAACGCTTCGCGAGATCCTTCGGACATGGAGGTCTACAATTCTGCCGAACAACACCCTATGCAATCTCTGCTCGAAGCGCGATCACAGCATTCCGACCTCAACGATTTTCAGGAACTACCTCGCACCGGAGACAACCCTTCACGAAATCACTCCGACACGGTAGTTGGTCCATCCGGCCACGGATACGATCTGGCCGAACTACAGCGATCTACGAGCAACGTGGGAGCTCAGAATGAGTCGGACCTCGACAACACCGGACAAAAGGCACCAACTACGTACAGATTAGAAATTCAGACTTGTCCACTTGGTTACGGTGATGATAATGATGATCGACAACTGCCCGAGGCATCCGGCGGGAGGCTATACTCGGAAAACTAAAATTGTGGGACGAAACGGCCGACCGTTCCACTGTTGAAGGACTGGCCAAAAAACCACTTTTGAAAACTTATGTTGAGATCCATCAGAGAAATCACAACCGAAGCAAGGGTGGAGAAAGATATTCCCTGTTGGAGAAGGACGTGTTAACGTACGGCTATTTAGCTTCCGGAGCGTCGTATCACAAATTTAAAAAAGACAACATGTGTGCACCGAGCAGGAGGACCATAAAACGACACATTGCAGAGCACACCAGCCAGATCAAAGAAGGTTTGATTTAATATTAAATATCTTTTACAACACAAAGAATTACACATTGAGATTCTTTTTTTTTTTCACAACACCTTGGCTACCGGACTGCTACGATCGGAATTTGTTTATCTCAATGATAAACAATATAAATATCTACACGCTTATACGAATTTATTCAATTTTACTTTAAATTTTGAGAAAGCAATCTACGCTATTTTGAGTTGGAACTCTCTATTCCAGTTTAGTTTGGCTGAAGTGTTAGGTAAAGTTAACAATATATCTAGAGCTTTTTAAAGGTACTTTTTTAGTTTGTACCCCGTTGGTTGGTCAAAGTCAAACTAAAAAGTGACGAACTGTCACTTTTTACACGGCGCTTACGCACACTATCAAAACATACATTTGGTAGTGTGTGTGAACTCCGTGTAAAAGGGGTGTCAAACTAAAAAGTGACCCCGTTCGTTTGACAACAGTTGATGTCAAACCATCGGGGTTTGAGTGTACCCAGTCACGACGTTTTAGCAGGAGAGTTTTTACAGAGCTGGGTATTCTTACAGCATTCTAGCAGAAATGTTCCACTGTTCTAGCAGGATTCTGACAGAACATCTGCTAGAATATTTCGTGACTAGGTTTAAGTTATTGCAAACTTTTTTAATTTAAAAAAACTCTAGATATCAAAAACAAGGTTAAGCTACCTGATCTTAATTAAAGTCAGTTAACAAACAAATACACATTTTTTACAATAATATCTTAATATTTTTTTAAATCTGAGTTGTAACTAATTGATTTGATTTGGTGTAATTTTTTTATGTATGAATTGACTTTGTTATTTTTTTTTTTTCTATTTCAGCTGTGCTAGACGTGAAAGGCTTAAAAGCATATTTGGTTGAAAACGGATTCCCTTTGGTGGTTATGTTAGTGGAAGATGGAACAAAAATCCAACAACATGCTCAACACGACAGTAGATCTGACTGTTTAACGGGATGCGTACCTCCGTTTGACGAAGCTGGTATGCCTCGTGTCGATTACTTCAAGGCGACTTCGGCATACGCCGTCAAAAAGCACCTGGAATCGAGTAGATTGGCCGACACGGCGTACGTCCAGCTGGCCGTACCTTTGGCGCCGGAGGCTGCGCCGTACGTTTTATTTTACGTAGGTACGGATAATAAGTTTTCGCACGACGACGTAAGAAGACGATGGAAAACGACGAAGAGGCTGCTCAAGAATGAAGGAATAAAGGTGATCGGATTCGCCTCCGACGGTGATCCAAAGCTTCTGAAAGCGATGCTGAACGAAACGTCATTTTTGTCGCGGCTACAGCGGTCCAAATGGGGGCCATTCTTCATCGTTAACAACATCCCGCTGGAGCATGTGTACATCCAAGACATTATCCATCTGCTGAATAAAATACGGAATAAGCTCCTCAATTCCAAAGAGCTGAAATTCGGTAAGCCATAATTATGTTTAAAAACGTTTCAATTCCCTGTCTTACACAATTAGTTGCATAACTTTTCTGGTTTTTTTTTTAATTTATGTTCTCCTCATTTTGCAATTGTTCTTTCTCTTTTAAAAGTTTGTTATAAAGAGTTAACACATTACGTAATGGCCTTTATCCTAACTCAATTTCTTTTCAATTTCAGGTATATTGACTATCAAAAAGGACCACTTACAACTACTTATCAACACAATATCAAAAGACAAACATGGATTAAACGACACCGATGCATCCACTAAGGATAGGATGAAATTCGATCCAACGTGGAGAATAATGCAAAAGGATGTCCGGGACTGTCTCGAAGAGTTTGTCCCTGGCAGTGAGGGCACGGTTATGCTTCTACAGCTGATGAGTCAAATTTATGAAGCATATTGCGAAATCAACCTTGTGCCACTTGAACGGATATTTAAAATCTGGTAAGTCGTAATCTAAATTTAAACTGTACATGTACTGATTAAATATACTAAAACATTCTAGGCATGCTTTATTTCTCATTCGTTGTTGGCGTCATAAATGCATCGAGTCAAAATCTGTCGGGAAGGAATGCATCACATCTAACGCTTATCAGTGTCTTGAACTCGATGCACATGGGCTGGTGCTGCTGGCTGAAATGTGCCGCGATTGTCCTGAACAATTTCTGGTATTATGCTTTTCGAGTCAACCGGCGGAGGAAGTTTTTCGCGAGTTACGGTCCATGACGGCAACCAATGAGACCGCATGTGAATTTAGTATGAAGGAGCTGGGAGAACGTTTGAGAAACGCATTTATGAAGTCTCAAATATCGTATCGAAGAAAGAACGACCTTAAGTTCAACAACATCATTCGGAAGCAGAACAAATACCCCAACCCGCCACATCCGATGCCGACCGACGATGAAGTAAGGGTAACGATTGAGAAAGCAAGAGTACAAGCTGCCCATGACCTGCTCAACTTAGGAATAACGACCGAAGCTCATCACTTCATGGACTCAATGAATGTCCATGACACCAGCTTTGAGTTCGTAACTACTGGAATATCATCTGATGTCGATTCTGATTCGGACTCAGACTTGGAGCAACCGTCTCACAACATAGAATTTGTATCGACAGATGACGCCCTTGGGGAAGATGATGAAAGTGGCACCGAGTCAAATGAGGATGAACACTCTTCGGTTGAAGACGAGATTTACGACGCTGAACAACTTTTCGCAAATTTCAAAGGGGAGCTCAAGTTGCGAAATAGCAGTACTACAAAACACACATACCGTATCAGAGACTCAACTGGGAAAATTCACATCATAAAAAAGAGCAAAGTTGTATGGATGCTCTCACGCGGTCGTTCGCGACCCAACTCGGCTAGACTAACCAGATATCGTAAACAAAAACCTTAAAATCAACCGATTAACTTTATACTCGTTCCACATCACTCGAAATATTTCATGGAATCAATATGATTGAATAAACGCAAAAAACAAACATTTCATAAATTGTTCTTTATTTTCCATTTTATAAGTAAATCTTGGGCGAATCGGGACACATAGGGCGAATTGGGACTGCTATTTTAGTCATTTTGATAATATGTTTTAAAATGATCGATTGGTTTTCGCTAGAACAGACACATAATCACTTGCAAAGTGGGGGTTGTAATATAGAAGGCTTTAAATAACACAACGTCGTTTATGGACACTCCCTAAATCTAAAACAAATCAAATATGGTGGGACAGCGTGCATATCTTGCCTAACATGGTGCGTGCTAGTTCACATAAAATCAAAACAACCTAGTTCGATACACTCAACCCCCGGTGGTTGGTCACTTTTTCGTTTGACACTTTTTTAGTTTGTACCCCGTTGGTTGGTCAAAGTCAAACTAAAAAGTGACGAACTGTCACTTTTTACACGGCGCTCACACACACTATCTAAACAAACGTTCAGTAGTGTGTGTGAACTCCGTGTAAAAGGGGTGTCAAACTAAAAAGTGACCCCGTTCGTTTGACAACAGTTGGTGTCAAACCATCGGGGTTTGAGTGTATTTAAATTTGAAACTCTTAAATGATCTAAAAAGTGTTGTCCCTGTTGAGAATGAAGTCTACATTTTCCCCAGACGACGGTTCCTATTCAGTGATGGAGTAGTGTCGTGACCCATGAGCTGGTTCTCACAGTGATGTTCTCCTGGAGATTCGATAAGTGTAACTCGCACTCGAGGCGTTTACAATTTTCGTCCAATGGCCCGTAACTATTCAACCTTGAATGAATGGACATGGTCTTCTGAATCCTGCTACTTAATCTGGAACTTAACACCGGTCGTGGTTCTTTTTTGAGATTTTGTTTATCTGGACACCAGACCCAAATCAAATTGGATAGGAGTTAAAATGTTTTGGAAATAGAAAAGAGGTAATCTTCAAAACAATACCATGAAAATAATTTGTCATAAGCGTAGACTTGGCCCCGCCTAGTGAGTAACACTGGGTACACCAACTTGCCATCGGGCATCGCTATCACAAAGGTTGAGGTACAAGTAATGGCGTTCTGCTTCTCATTGGTTTTCTACTCGGTCGTAACACGGATGTCCGCTCCGGATGTGAGTAATTCTGATGAAGCCATACCCGATTGTGTTGCCAATGAAGATCGGCCGGTAACTGCAACGAGCGCAAGAAGAAAAAGTTCAAACATTCGCGCGGGGACCATCGCCGGCACTCAGAAACATCCAGCGGTCTTCGGGACCATCACAACTCGTTGAGTTCGTCCTCGCAGTGGTCATCGGGAGTAGTGGTGGGAGTAGCAGCAGGTACGGAAAGGGTGGACGGCAAAGGACAACGTGCAATTAGCGCTTAATTTCGAACCATGAGCTTGCTTGAATGTGCCCAAGAGCACCGATGCCACCGGATGCTTGAATTTGTCCATTTTGGCTTGACTCACTTCTTGTTTAGTTTGCTGCTACTTCGATGTTGCTACATCCTTGTCCAATCGATCGCGCCTAACTGCCCCTGTTCTAGCACCGGCCGCCACCTTAAACCTCCCGGAACTTATCATTGAACTCGTTAAGCAAGCCGCCAAATGTGATGCGCCTTCCAGCAGATGCAAGTTGATACCGCAATAGTCTTCTCGGGACACAGCTTGGCGCAGATTTCCTGAGCTAGGCTGGCCATAACTTTGAATTTGTTTTCCAATCCGAGTTCGCCTCAGCCTGCTGCAGCTTGGATATTATTTCTGTCGTGCTCTTTGTTTTCGTTCAACTTGTTTGTAAACAAGGGCAGTCTGCTATGACAACTGAGAAAAACACTGAAACAAAAATCATGTAGGAATCGTACATGCGCGTAAATATGGATGCACATACGGATGAACGTATGCTATAAATGAAATATATTTCAAGTGACCACCTCGTGGTTTTGACACATTATAAATAATTATAACGATCAAGAGAGGGCGCGCGAGCGCGCTTCTTCTGCGCGATCGTTTCACCCCTTGTTTTGAGCATATATTCTTTGATCTTTAGCATTCCTTGTTTCATCTTCTTTTCTCTCTCTTCTTTTCATTTTTATTATCAACACGCGAAATGTCAGGCCCGATCACGTCTTGGCCACTTTTTTTTAAGTTTAGCGCCCTCTGACAATGACCGGATGCGACAGATGTCACCGTCGTCTTGGCGACGGCGGCCCCACCAAAACCGATCTTCGCTGGACCCTGCTAATTATGCTCGTTTTGATAGTGGGTCAATGCAGCCCGCAGATGGCGGGCGGCGGCCGCCGCCGTAACCGGAGCGAACGGTGCCCCAGGGTGAGTTCCGTATTAACATTGCAATAGGGCGAATCGGTAGATGTAAACAAGCAGCCTTTCTTACTCAACGTGAACTGTCACTAGAGCACTAAAAATCAGAAGTACCCCTCAAAAAGGGTTCTATCTACCTTTTATCTGTCAACACAAGGAAAACAAACAAAGGCAAAACGGTAACGACGGGTAAACTTGAGAAAAAGGGTGGAAGTAACCCTCAAAAAGGGTTTGTTTTCCTTGTTGTGGCATCCTGAAGATTATCCTAAATTAAGCAGTCAGTGATAAGCGTGTAGAGCTATGGATGTGTGAGTGAAAAGCGAGCGTGAATCGGGAGTTAGTCTAGTAGATGAAGCCGAAGAATAAAGATGGAGCTTTGCTCCCGTTTATATGATTAATAGTGTTTTAAATGAGATAATAATAAATAGGAAGATATCACATTGGCGATCCTGCCATGTTGTTAATTTTTGTTTTTTTTGTGAATAAAATGTGGACAAAAATAAAAGGAAAAGGTCAATTGTTTCAAAATTACAAAAGTGCGTGTTCCGGCATTTTTGCGCAGCAGGACGGCATCGTAGCGACGATGGCAGCGGGCAGCCGATTGCCATTAGGAGGCAGCCGGGCTGTTGGCCGAGTTGCTGGAGTTCGGTGAGAATTTTCCAGTTATTTTATTTGTTGTTTTTGTTGGTGTGAAGAGAGCGGAGCAGAAATTTACTTGTGTGTGTGTATCAGGATCGCGTGCATGGCCTGCTGGGTTGGGATGTTCAGTAGGTCGGGTTAATTTTAAATGTGTGCAGCTCTGGCAAGAGGTCGGCTAAGGGTTGATGTGTCTACCTTTTTATCTCCCCCACCCCACTCCCCCGCGCTGTGCTTTGCGTCCAAAACTAGGCTTATCTTCTGCATTCGTCCTGTCATGCAAAGATCGCAGTAATCGTTGGGCGGCCATCGACGCACACGAATCTAATCCGCGGAATGAATGTTGTTGTATGTGTGCGACACAGCAGTGCAATCGAGGAACGAGGATTTTGTTTACATGATGCACGATTAAAAGGTTGCGATTGAAGTTGTCAATAATAACATTACCCAAAATTGGGTGAGCGGAACTGCGATGTTTATCTTATACACGTTGCCGAGTTTTTAGTAGGACTTTAGGTGATGTTTAGTTGCTGTGCTTATAAAAAAATGCTTTACAGCCAAGAGTGACTTAAGGATAGATTCTTGCGACGAATAATTTAATAAAAACAGGTTAATTTTTATTTGTTATTATTATTATTTTGTGCATCGTATATTTCAGAAAATCTGTAATTAGGCTTTCTAGTCAAAAATTTACCAACACATTCAAAGTTTGTTTACATTACAGCTGGAGTTTTGTTTGCATCAGGACACTGTGACGAGAAGATCGTCATTTTTGGGTTAAATTATATTTTTTTCACTGGGCCTAGAAAACCTTATGAAAATCAGATTACACAGTAGTTAAGTTAAACGTTTCATGTGATAAATGTAGAACTTTAAATGAGTTCATCGGCTTGATGTGTACTTTACGATAATAACTTTAACAGTATGTTTTCACATAAACTGAGAAAAATTACCTCAAAAACATAAACTATAACAACATGCGGTAAAATTTTACAAAAAAAAATTGTTTCTTCCTATTGTATGTCTGTAATTTTTGATTTTTTTTACAGTGCGCAGTTGATTAGTGTTGGTTCCGTAATAGACAGCTGTTCTTTTATTCTAGAGCCGGGACCGTGGTGTAGGGGTAAGCGTGGTTGCCTCTCACCCAGTCGGCCTGGGTTCGATCCCAGAAGGTCCCGGTGGCAAATTTTGAGACGAGATTTGTCTGATCACGCCTTCCGTCGGACGGGGAAGTAAATGTTGGCCCCGGTCTAACCTAGAGGTTAGGTCGTTAGCTTAGTCCAGGTGTAGGAGTCGTCTCCCTGGGTCCTGCCTCGGTGGAGTCGCTGGTAGGCAGTTGGACTTACAATCCAAAGGTCGTCAGTTCGAATCCCGGGGTGGATGGAAGCTTAGGTGTTAAAAGAGGTTTGCAATTGCCTCAACAATCAAGCCTTCGGACACCTAGTTTCGAGTAGGAATCTCGCAATCGACAACGCCAAGGCAATGCTGTAGAGCGAATAATTTGATTGATTTGATTTTTTTTTCTTTTATTCTAGCTTTGTTTGGGTCCGGAATTGACAGCTTGTGCTGGCTGCGGTCGAGCTGCCTGCACAATCCTGTATTGAGATATAGAGGTCGCCCTCTGTTATTCACTAAAGCCTGGTGGAGAGATGGCCTATGAATATTTGCTGTAAGGCCTTAGGGAGTAGAGACATGTAATTATTCACGGAGAGATGACTTGTGGACTAGCTTGTGGATGATTGCATGGAAGCCTGGTGAAGAGGAGGCTCAAGGATGGCTTGTGTTTATATCATTATATTATTAGATGTAAGAGAGAGTTATGAGGTTTTGTGTATAATCATTGGATTTAAAAATTCATGCTATAATTTTAATAATTTAAAATGGCTGAAAGAATTTTGGAAAGCTTAGTTTCGTAAGGTCTGGTTTGAGTTCCCATAAGTCCCCAATGATAAAAAAAAATAAGTTTGGTAAAGTAATTTTTAAATTTATATATAAAAAAGTAAATTTTCAGATATCCTCAATAGTCTTTGCTCAGATAATGTTAATCGTAATCAATTTGCTTAGTTGAATAGTTTGGGAGATATTTACAAATTGCAGAACATGAAAAGAATGTTTAGCAGAGCATTAACAATTGCTTGTTGAACCAAGATAGGTACACATTTTCAAAGTAAAATTAACTTTCATTTTAATTAACTATTCAAAATTTGTTTGAGGAGTTATAAAGACATTACAGTTATAGCGTTGTAAAAAAAGGAGATTAAATGCGCAGAGTTTTCAATTAAATTGATGGTTTGGAAGCATTGATAAAGAGATAAAAATAACTGCTACAAAAGAGTTCCTGAAAGTTGAGTCGGGTTTAGCCCAAGGCCAACTGCTGCAAGGGATTGAGTCGGGTTTAGCCCAAGGCCAATCGTCCTAAAAAGTTGAGTCGGGTTTAGCCCAAGGCCAACTGCAGCAAAAGAGTTCCTGAAAGTTGAGTCGGGTTTAGCCCAAGGCCAACTGCTGCAAAAGATTGAGTCGGGTTTAGCCCAAGGCCAATCGCCCTAAAAAGTTGAGTCGGGTTTAGCCCAAGGCCAACAGCAGCAAAAGAGTTCCTGAAAGTTGAGTCGGGTTTAGCCCAAGGCCAACTGCTGCAAAAGATTGAGTCGGGTTTAGCCCAAGGCCAATCGTCCTAAAAAGTTGAGTCGGGTTTAGCCCAAGGCCAACTGCTGCAAAAGATTGAGTCGGGTTTAGCCCAAGGCCAATCGCCCTAAAAAGTTGAGTCGGGTTTAGCCCAAGGCCAACAGCAGCAAAAGAGTTCCTGAAAGTTGAGTCGGGTTTAGCCCAAGGCCAACTGCTGCAAAAGATTGAGTCGGGTTTAGCCCAAGGCCAATCGTCCTAAAAAGTTGAGTCGGGTTTAGCCCAAGGCCAACTGCTGCAAAAGATTGAGTCGGGTTTAGCCCAAGGCCAATCGCCCTAAAAAGTTGAGTCGGGTTTAGCCCAAGGCCAACTGCAGCAAAAAAAAAGTTCCTGAAAGTTGAGTCGGGTTTAGCCCAAGGCCAACTGCAGCAAAACAGTTCCTGGAAGTTGAGTCGGGTTTAGCCCAAGGCCAACTGCTGCGAAAAGAGTTGTTGAGAAAATGAGTCGAATGTTGTTTAAAGAAAATTGCTGAAAAGTTATAGGATCACGCTCCAATATAATAGTTCAATATTAATGGTTATAGTGCATTGTAAAAGACACGGAAGAAAGAATAGGGCACCATTGCCTGCAAAGAACTCACCAAAAAGAATAATGGAAGCTCACAACAAATATAGCGACACATTGGATTACACTATGAAAAAAATCAACATTAAAAAAATACTGTTCTACAACCAAATATATATTGTTCAAACAATGTTCTATTGTATTTAGATTTTAATCAGGGAGTAAGTAGTTAAGTAGTCAATGTATGTTCGAAGAATAAGTTAATAAATAATAAACATAATGTATTACTGCAGTTAAACATACATACGAAAATATAAGAAGAGAATGTACACGACACGAAATTTAAGATAGCGGGCCACGAAAATTAAAATTGTTATCAATCAAATAACATATAAATAACTTTATACATACAGCATAACAACATGTTTTTCTTCAAATGGAAAAATACAAAACGTCAACCGCAGTATGAATTGTTAAATTATAACTATAGGGTAACCACCACGACATAGTGGAATGTGGCTCTTCATGAGAGTAAGTTTTGTTGGAGGTTAAGCGGTGATTCACTCTTCCGGGAAAACGAGTTCTCATCACACAATGCTCCCTTTTTCAAATTTCATAAATATATAACCCAATAGGAGTATTCCAGCGATAATAATTTATAAAAAACGATTTCATTTTCAGGATATCTAAAAGATTTGTAATAAAATTTGTTAAAGTACTTGATGGAAATAGGATAGAGTTCTTAATCAACTTAGCATACGTACGATCGAATAATGACATTCAAGCCTTGTGGAAACCCTAAACAATTTTCATTCAAATAGTTGTATTAAATTCAAGGTTGAGGACCGATATCTAGTAATTAAATTTCAAAAGAAACCTATAAATAGCCAATAGAAGTAGGATAATTAGATGAAAGGAGTTTTCTAATATTACAGTTTAAGTAATTTTTAAAGAAGGAAGTTCTTTGAAGTTTATATCTTAAAAATATGGCTCACGTCTGTCAATGAAAACATTAATTTTAGTTAGGAGAGGAAGCCTTCGCCAGTTATAATGAGACGGTTAATTATGTTACAAATAGGTTCATGATTTCCTGTGCATGATATACGTAGTTTTCACTTTAAATGTTTCGTTTCAGAACATGATATACCGCTGATGTTTTTTTTCTTTCTTTTTTTCACTACTTTAGTTGATTCGGAGGAAAGCAGAATAGTTGGAAGATCAATGCTTACGCAAAGAAGGGAACTGGATCCACATCATTGGCATCGTTGATATTGGCAGCCTATGCTGTTAGTCATCGCTCTACGGGACGGACACTTCGCCAGGCGTTGCCAAATTAAGACGAGAGGCGGCAGGAAGGATTTTAGTTTAATATTGACTTTATTGTTAGTGTACATTCAATTTGGCAAGGGGAGGATGTGGCATCCTGAAGATTATCCTAAATTAAGCAGTCAGTGATAAGCGTGTAGAGCTATGGATGTGTGAGTGAAAAGCGAGCGTGAATCGGGAGTTAGTCTAGTAGATGAAGCCGAAGAATAAAGATGGAGCTTTGCTCCAGTTTATATGATTAATAGTGTTTTAAATAAGATAATAATAAATAGGAAGATATCACACTTGTGTTGACAGATAAAGGATAGAAATAACCCTTTTAGAAGGGTACTTCTGATTTTGAGTGTAGACTGTTTGTTTACATCTACAGATTCGCCTTATTGAAAAGTTAATACGGAGTTGACAGATGCGTGCAGTTTGACAGTTGTGAAATCGAAAAAAATATCCGAGCGGGCAGCTGTCAGTCTGCGCGACCTCTAGCAGACTTCTAACTGACTTTTAAACTTGAAAGGTTCGCGCGATGCGCAACTTTGACCTGCCGGCCATGATGGGCAACTGGTACGTCATCCAGTACTTTGCCTCGTCCGAAACGCTGCCGGAGTACTCGTGCATGCGCAGTTCCTTCACCACGACGGACGGGTTCGTGACGATGAACTTCACCTACTACTACTCGGACGACCCGCTCCGGAACTTCCAGCAGGGCAACATAACCTGGGTCATTCCGAACTTTGCCCAGCCGGCGCACTGGATTCACGCCGAGTTTACCTGTAAGAACTCAAGGAAGCTTCATTTCAACCGCAACATAACCTCAAACTTAAAATTTCAGACGAGGAGATCTACAACACGTACGTCATCGACACCGACTACAAGTCCTGGGGCCTCATCATGCACTGCGCCGAGAAGACCAAGGCCCAGAAGTACCTGTCGGCGCTGATGCTGTCCCGGACGCCGGACCTAACCCCGAATGTGGTCAACTTTTTGCGCGAGAAGCTGCCGCGGTACGACATCGATTTGAGCACCATGTTTGGCATCCCGCAGGGCAATTGCAGCGCGTTGGAGGGGGAGCAGGACCCGAAGAAGTACTTCAAGTACGAAACCTTGTGAAATGTTGAATGGTTATGTAAATAAAAAATGTAATTTTTAAAGATTGATGAGTAATTTGGTATAACAGTGTAACGAAACGTCAAAACAAAACAAACTAAATTTGGTTAGGCGAATTTTCAATCATTTTCAGTTTCTATCAAAAGTTCTATCAAACAACTGCAATTTTGAAATATAGTTGAGTAATTCAGTGTTAGAGTGCAATGAAACGTCAAAATAAACACGCTTAATTAGGCTAGGCAAACTTTTAACCTTTTTCGCAACGTCATGCTTAATTCTGTGAACTGTCACCTGTCACACGCCTATCTCCACTGCATTTATGACCACCTGAACTCACAGTCAAAAGGAAATTTAATCCCTCAGCCGGTGTCCTCTTCCTCGCGCAAAAGCGGGTTCATTGTCGTCACGTGACCCCGGCGGTGACCCCGCCGGCAGAATTCTCCCTCGCTCATACGTCACTCGGCAAACATAACCTCACACACAGGTTTCCCCCTTAATTTCTCGCGCGTCAAAATCCAAAGGCTCTCGCTCTCTCTCGCCCCGTTTCCCACATCGCGGAAGGAAGCGAAATTTCGCAATTTAAAGCCCGCCCCAGGCCCAGGGTCTTTCTCTTCCCGCGGGGAGGGTTCGCTGGAAACTCGTTTTCGGCCGAACTTTCGGCCTTTTGTTGCCAATGATGTATTGGCAGCGCGGTTTCGGGGCCTCTCGGTTGGTCACCGATGGTGACAGAAAGTGAAGGTTTGCGATCTTTGAAAGCGAAATTTGAGTTCGATTCGATGCAGTTGCGATGGGAACACTGCACCTGTCAGAATTTGAGTTTGTGAGGCACCCAATTTTGGGTAGAAATTCTACTCTGATCTACTTGACATTTAGTCGTTATTGTATGTTTGACAGGTCGAGAAGAACATAAACAACGTTGACCACCGACTAAATAATCAAAGATATATAATTTACATCAAAATAAATGTCCAATTTTGCGAAAGAGCTATCAAACTGGAGCACCAGGTGGCACGCAACGTGGTTCCCAAATTCCGGTCACGCCACGGCCCCTGATGTTTGGCATTCCAACTGAATTTGCGATCGCCTCAAATTGAGCAGATCCCCGAGGGTCTTGCCGGGTGATCTTCGGCTGGACGTCCGCGGAATGCGAAAACGGCCTTTGGCCGTAACGAAATTGACAGTTGTAAGTTTTTGTAAACAGCTTCTAAATTCTACACGCACAGTTAACATTACTCATATTTCGCTAAAAAGGAACCAGTTCAAGAATGAGTTAAGAGTTAAATTTTAGATTTGTTTAGATTTCTTTCAGGGTTTAAGGCTGATACGCAGATCAGAAGGAACGCAAAACACTATATAAAAAACGCCCAAGAAACGGTCAAGAAAAGGGTCACGAAAAGATGTGAAAATAAACTTGATAATAATCATTCAAATATCTATTTTCTTACTGAAAAATTCAACAATAATCTGAAATTTTGAAATTCAGCAATATAAATAAATCCAAAAAATTAGAAAAAATTACATTTCAGAAATTTCAAATTACAAAATAATAATAAAGAAAATATCAACATTTTTCAATATCTGAAATTAAGAATTTCAATTTAAAAATATGCAGAATTGCATAATAATTTTAATATTAAAGTATTAAAAAATCAATAGCTTGACAATTTTAGAATTTGAAACCAGAAAAATTTCAGAAATTATAAGTTGAAATTTCATTTTTTTTAAATCATAACATTTCAGAAATTTTACATAACAAAATAATAATAAAGAAAATATCAACATTTTTCAATATCTGAAATTAAGAATTTCAATTTAAAAATATGCAGAAGTGCATAATAATTTTAATATTAAAGTTTTAAAAAATCAATAGCTTGACAATTTTAAAATTTGAAACATTTCAGAAATTACAAGTCGAAATTTCCAAAACAAATTAAAATCTGAAATATAGAAATTCGAAAATACAGATTTACGAAAACCCCGAAATTTTAATTTTTGAAAACTCTTTTTTTTCATAAATTGAAAAATTCAAAATTGAGGAATTTAAAAAAATAATTTAAGAATAAAAAAATCTGCAATATAAAAAAATACATATTTAAAAAAACTAAAAAAAGTAATATTTTAAAATTTACAATTTAAAAAAAGTAAAATTTTAAAAAATTAAAATGTACAAATTAAAAAAATAAATAAATTAAGAACTGAAGAATATACAAAATTACGAATTTAAGATTTTATGAAAAAAATAACAACATTGGTGCCAGCCTTATTTTATTATTTTCTTATGTTATAATTTCATAATATCATTACTTTAAAATTTCATAATGACATAATTTCATAATTTTTATAATTTAATAATTTCATAATTTCATAATTTCATAATTTCATAATTTCATAATTTCATAATTTCATAATTTCATAATTTCATAATTTCATAATTTCATAATTTCATAATTTCATAATTTCATAATTTCATAATTTCATAATTTCATAATTTCATAATTTCATAATTTCATAATTTCATAATTTCATAATTTCATAATTTCATAATTTCATAATTTCATAATTTCATAATTTCATAATTTCATAATTTCATAATTTCATAATTTCATAATTTCATAATTTCATAATTTCATAATTTCATAATTTCATAATTTCATAATTTCATAATTTCATAATTTCATAATTTCATAATTTCATAATTTCATAATTTCATAATTTCATAATTTCATAATTTCATAATTTCATAATTTCATAATTTCATAATTTCATAATTTCATAATTTCATAATTTCATAATTTCATAATTTCATAATTTCATAATTTCATAATTTCATAATTTCATAATTTCATGATTTCATAATTTCATAATTTCATAATTTCATAATTTCATAATTTCATAATTTCATAATTTCATAATTTCATAATTTCATAATTTCATAATTTCATAATTTCATAATTTCATAATTTCATAATTTCATAATTTCATAATTTCATAATTTCATAATTTCATAATTTCATAATTTCATAATTTCATAATTTCATAATTTCATAATTTCATAATTTCATAATTTCATAATTTCATAATTTCATAATTTCATAATTTCATAATTTCATAATTTCATAATTTCATAATTTCATAATTTCATAATTTCATAATTTCATAATTTCATAATTTCATAATTTCATAATTTCATAATTTCATAATTTCATAATTTCATAATTTCATAATTTCATAATTTCATAATTTCATAATTTCATAATTTCATAATTTCATAATTTCATAATTTCATAATTTCATAATTTCATAATTTCATAATTTCATAATTTCATAATTTCATAATTTCATAATTTCATAATTTCATAATTTCATAATTTCATAATTTCATAATTTCATAATTTCATAATTTCATAATTTCATAATTTCATTATTTCATAATTTCATAATTTTATGATTTCATAATTTCATAATTTTATAATTTCATAATTTCATAATTTCATAATTTCATAATTTCATAATTTCATAATTTCATAATTTCATAGTTTCGTAATTTCATAATTTCATAAAGAAAAGAATGCGCAACATTTCTTGACCGCGTTTCTTCCGATCTGCATACTTAGCTTTAAACAAACACGAGTGAAATTTACCTACACTCTCATTTCATCACTCAGTTCTCGTCAAAATCGAATCTATTCAGATCTGAGTAAATTGGCTATCTGTCAGATTCAGGGGGTAGCGAACAAGCCGCCATATTGGAAGTTCAGATAACAAGCACTGAGAATCAGTATTATACATTTTACTTTGGTAACACGAATTGTGTTATCCTGGTTAAACTCAAAAGTCCCATGCAAATGTGTTAAACCAAACTGAAAAATGTTTAATGCCGATTTTCAGTGTACGGGCGCACTGTTTGATCGACCAAAAGAAATAAAAAGTAAAAAAAAGGTAAACAGAAAAATCACTTTTCGATATGAATATTCAGCCAATATTGGGATGGAATCTCCAAGGATATGATAGAATTTGCCATCAGCAACACAATTCACGTGTTTTTTCATGTATTTATCGTTTGAATTGCGGGAAATTTAAAAATCAAAAACCCAAACAATGATTTGTTATGGGCTACCATTTGACAGCTTAGTGCTTTTGTTGTGGGCTCTCATTTGACAACCGTGCTATTGTCGACTGTTGTCAGTTTGCTATGGTCGGAATATGTTGTTGAATTCACTCAAATCTGACAGATGTCCATTTACTCCATTTTGGGTAAGTTCGGTTTTGACGAAAATTGAGTGATTTTGAACGTGCGTGAGAATTTAGTGAAATTCATTCAAATCTGACAACCAATTGACAACAACAACCTCAAATTTGGAGGTTAGAAAAGTGACAGTTCTGTTCTTCATTTTCGCGAGAACTGTCAAATGACCCCCACAATGTCAACCACTAATTGGTAAACAGTGTCAATTATCACCGCACCACAGATCCATCTGCAGGTCTCTCGTTCCGTGTGCCCCCACGATCCACGCCGTCCAAATCCGAGGTCGACTAATGAGCGAAAGTTTTTTTTATATTTCGGCGCTCGCTCTTTTTCGGGTTCGGGCTCGTTCCCGCTCGTTTTTGACAAATTGATTCGGGGCACGTTTTTGGGGCCCCTCGTGCGTGCGTGCTTGTGACGGAAAATTGTTGATACCTAATGAGGATCTCACCTGAGTGCACCATCTGCCCGGATCTGGGTTAGTTTGGCCGAACCCGGAGGGGGCACGATGAGCGCGATTTCGCTTTTTTTTGTAGGTTAGGTTTTGCTGCTGATTTCGCTCGTCATCGATGGGCAGATCGAAATCCGCAATCCGCACTCTCGCGTACTGCACCAGATGCCATCTATTTTTGGTAATTGTACCTGGTGACCACCTTACGCGACTTGTTGGTTGAAGCCGATTTCACTTATCACTCCAGTTTGACTTATAGAGGAGACTTGACTTAGGGGGGAGTTACCCGTTGAATATCTGTGCAATTTTGTGAAGGTTAAAATCAAATCATTTCTCACTGATCCCTCCTAATCGTGTACTTTTGACAGCTAACCCAAAAAATCGCATTCTGACAGCGCCACTCGCTGCGTCAACCGCGCTCCCCTACACACAATCACGCACAAACAAACAAAAAACCAGCATCTCCGGCTTTCGTTCCGACGACGAGCCTCTGACGGGCCGGCCTGCAAGTTCCTGGACGGGTTGTCCGGGGCGAGCGCGATTAGAAATCAATTGATAAATATCGCCATCAATCGACAACTGGCTCTGGCCAAACGCTATAAAATATGTGTCAAACAGGTACTTCTTTAACCCTCCTCCTCCGTCTTCAACTCTTCCATACCCCCGGAATGACCACGATAGTGGCGGCAAGATGTATGTACGGTACCATCGCGTCTCGGTGTGTCCCTCGGTCTGGTTCTGTAACGAGAGAGTCTCATCCGGATCAGGGCCGAACGGAGGAGCGGCGACGGGGAATCGGTGAAGGTCTTCTCTTCACACGGCGGCGGGTTCTCAGACAACCAGGGACATAAAGCACTTGCCGTTGGCAGTTGCCGCCGGCGGCCACAATCGTGCGCGGTCTCCGGTGCGTGAACACTTTGTGATCCGTCGTAGTTGAAAATTGAAACTTAGTTTTACGCATTCTCGCTTTATCGTATAGATGTGACAGCTCTACAATCATAACATAAACAAAGTTACTCAAAATTGAGTACTTCATCTGAACGCCAATGCAATAAATGCAATCTCAAAAAAGCGTGTAGATTTGACAGTTCAAGAGTACACGCTCATTCCAAAACCAACATTTTCCCAACTGCAGATCGCAAAGAGTCCCCCACCTCGACAGTATTTACGGATTTAGTCGCAGAGCGCGCGCGCGGTCAACAAGCTCGCTTAGTTGGACAAATCAAGCTCCGTGAGGAGAGCCCCTTAAAAAAAAGGAGAAAAGAAAACCTGACGGATTGGCTCCCCATCTTCAGCCGTCCCCTAACCTAACCCCCTCCTCTTTTACAAGCTGAGCTGAAACAGCAAAAAAGAAGGCTTCCACTTTTTAACCCATCAACAAGGCCCGTCGCAGAAAACATTAAAAAATACACTTTTGCAATTGCAGCGAAAACGGTGCGCGCAGAGTTGCGAATGAAGTTGAGGCAAGCAAAAAACAAGTTCATCTCTGTTTCAGGCGAACAAGTCACTGGGACGCATTTTCCCCCCCTCGATTTCCCCTCTCCTGAAGGGGATGGTTTTTCCCAGGAAACGGCTTATTCGTGTACGTTGACAGCTCGCAGAGGTTGAAAGTGAGAACGCTGGCCAAGACGCTGACGCAGCTGTCACGGTTGGGGTGGGTTGTTTTCGGGGGGTTCTTTGCACCCTGATTTTAGTGTGTCATTTATGAAAACGTCAAATTAATCGTTGTTGCACGCTCATATGAAATCACATAGATTTCGTCACATTTCACTCAATGGAGCATTTCCATTCGAGCAGTTTTTGCTTTTTTCTACAATGTATTTCTTATGCAGCGAACTGTCAAAAACTGCTCGACTGCGGGTCACGCAGTGGTACCAGCATTAAGAAAAAAGGGTGCCATGGCATGACAGCCGCATTTTTTTCTAATGTTGGTGCTACTGTCCGATTTTGACATTCCGGGCGTTCAACATTCGAACGCCATCTTCGCTTAAAAACCTGGATATATTTTTAATATCTTGACAGATACGTATTTCGTCTACTACTTGCAGACTTCATCAGTGTTCTGTTCTCGACTACGAACTACGAAATACGTATCTGTCAAGATATAAAAAAAATATATAGCGGAATTAAAAGGAACAACTCGTCTCTTTGTATTCACAGTAATGCATTCTGCTAAAACGCTCAACCAAACCACAACTTTTTAATAATTTTTAAATAGGTTCGGTTTGAAATACAAACTGAGTATTTTGCAATGACTGAGTTTTTGTGATGAAATTGACAGTTATTAATGAGTAAAATTCACTTTTTTAGTAGGTAACACTTTTCATGTTTTGAATTACTTAACTAGCGTAAAGTTAGACTACAGTCATCCCACATATTCGGAACACCCACAAATTCGGAACACTTTTGTGATAATTTGTCAATAGCATGCCAAATGCAGCTTTTCTTTCAACTCTACTATTTTAAGGACCTTTATTTGGACATTTTCTTGCTATTTCACTAGTATAAGTAGTACTTTTTAAACAAAACACTGCAAGACTATTTTATCCTAAGCAGCAAAATCATGGATAAAATATCACTAAGCTTGAGTTTCCCTGGTTGCAGTGTGTAAAGTCATTATTTTGTTAGAAATATGGACTCCTGGAGAGATCCAAAGTTTGTTTACATCCGTAAGAAAAAAGTGTTCCGAATTTGTGGATTTCAAGGGTCAAAGTTTTTCTTCAAAAACTTGATATAAAAGTTAAAATTTGCAGTTGTTCGATACAGCATTCGAAAGATCGCATGAAAAGCTTTCAAATGAAGGTAAAAGCGAATCATTAGGTTCAATAAGGCTTTCTAGTCAGAAAATTACCAACACATTCAAAGTATGTTTACATGACAGCTGGACGTTTGTTTGCATCAGGTTTCCTATCTCTTTCTAGCATTTTTTTTTGCCAGGCGACTTCTAGCTGGTTTTTTTTGACTGACCACCCGATATGTCAGCCAACATACTTCGCAGGGCTGTGACAGCTCGAGCTCGATCATTGTTTGCATCAGGACACTGTGACGAGGAGTTCATCATTTTTGGGTTAAATTATATTTTTTTCACTGGGCCTAGAAAGCCTTATTATCGATTTGCTCTGATTTTTTGAACATTGGCCGATCTGTAAACTGTTCCGAATATGAGGGATGACTGTATGACAAACCAACTCGCACTTTTTGACAGATTGGCAGTTTGTTGTTTGCCTGCATTTGTTTGTAGAAACGTCAGCCTGCATACATTTTGAGTTGTTTGCGAGTTTGGAAAACACTCAAACATGAAAAAGTGCAAGCTTATTTGTTTGTTTGTCATAGTCTTATACCTGCTTTAGTGTAATGCTTCTTTGGGGGTTTTGTAAAAAATGTGCATGACCAATTTCTCTAACTTTATTTGCCCTCATTCAGTTACAAAAGTAAGTATTTTATTCTATTTTTAATTGAAATTTTTCACTATTTGATTACACACGAATACAAAGTAAAGGAGGTATAAGAATATGACAAACAAACAAACAAACTCGCATTTTCTGACAGTTTGCCTGCATTTGTTTGCAGAAGCCTGCATTTGTTTTGCATTGTTTGCGAGTTTGGAAAACTGTCAAACACAAAAACGTGCAGTTTTGTTTGTTTGTCATAGTCTAATACCTCCTTAACTAATTGCTGATTTATTGCACCCAGATTTTAGAAAAGTCGTACCTTTCAAAGAAATGTTGTTGTTATTTGATTAACGTGACTTTATTTCAAAGAAATTAGTTTTGGAAGTTTTTCATCACTCATTACATTTCTGAAAGAATAATACTAAATTTTGGGTCAATTTTACTAAATTTATTAAAACTTGAACGAAATTGATTTAATTTACTCGTTTATTCAATACGTCACAAATTTCACTTTAATGGTCCCAGCTCTAAAAAATAATATTGCATTAAATATTGAGTAAATTTTACTCAAATTTGGGTAAAGTTACCTAAAATTAGGATAAATTTTATTTTGTAGTAATTTTCAGCATTGCATGATGTTATAAAAATCAATTTCCGTTGTAATTTTCGTTTTTACAATCAACCAAATTTTGAATTCAATGTTTTATTAGGGGAAAGTGGGGCAAGTGTAACAAGCTAAGGAAATGCTCGTTATAACCCATCAAAAAGTTGAAAAATCTGTCGGATTTTTTCATAATCATCTTATTTCAGGTCTTAACTAAGACTTTGATTGAACAAGTTTTTTAAAAAAATCCTGTTTTTTAATGCAAAAAGTTGATTTTAAAAATTTTGATTTTCCGTACGTTCTATTCAACTAGTGGGGCAAGACGAACAACCCGTTGGGGCAAGAGGAACAATGCATGAAACAACGTGTTAATTTGTTAACAATTGAACTGTTATCACTTAGATACATCAGATTAGAATGTGTTTGAAACGTTTCTTTCATTTTTAAATTAAATATCAATATTTTACTAAAAATTTGATCGTTTCTGCGAAAAAAATATATAACTTGGATGAAAAAAAGGAAATTTTCATAATATCACTATATTTTGTATGGAAATTTTTTTTACAATTGTTTATCAGTTTTTAAGTACTTTTATATATTTATTTCCCAATTAAATATGTTGTTGCAGCAATTCGTATTTTTTCCATATGTCGTAAAAATCCATATGTTACACTTGCCCCACCTGAACAAGATTTTTTAAAAGCTTTCAACAAAAATAACCAAAAGTTAAATCATACTTCAGAATAGGTGCAAGTCATTAGTAGGGACACTACTGATCTAGGAAAAATAGCATTTTGATAAAATGAGCCTTAAAACGAACCCTAAGCCTTATTTTGTACTTTCCAAATATTATAAGAAAACAAAGGTTTTGAGAAATACTTCATTAAATATTATGGCCCGTGGCGTTTACGTCGTTTTGGCGGTTCTGTGGTAGTAGAATCAGCCAATTGCATTGCTAGCAACAATTCCTCATACTGGAAATAATCAAAATTGTAAAAATTACGGCCGTACGAGCGATTGTTCCTCTTGCCCCATATGGTGGTCTTGCCCCACCTTCCCCTATTGATTTTTTTCATTTCACTCTCCTTCAAAGTAAATAATTTTACACTTATTTTCACTCAAATTTAGTAAATGTGATACCTTCCAAGGTATACGTTTTATACGCTTTTAATTCTATCGAGAAATTAAAAGTGAGAGTGTGTGCGTGCAACATGGAGTTAAACTTTTCAAAGTGTCATGGTAACCTTCACAGCAACTTCATAGAAAGTTTAACTCCATGTTGCACACACTCTCACTTTTAATTTCTCGATATATTTTTAATATTCTCAGAGTTCTTAATGAAGTCTACATAGATTCGAATAAAATTCACTCATTTTACACATTCATTGGAAATGGCTAATAATTGTTTTTTTATGATTAATAATGACAGAAAATATAAATAAAATTTTACTCAGTTTTTAAACTGATTAAATATGGAGTTTAATTTTTTATTTTTGGGTGTTTTTATTTGCACTCAAGACTTTATAAAAAAAACTTATTTGTGAGTTATTATTGCTCAAATTCGAGTTTATGTAAAATGCTTCAAAAATTAGTAAAATAAACATTTCCAGACTTTTTATTTATTAGGTCCTACAAACATATGAAACACAATGGTTTATAGGACCTTTTAAAAAAAAAAAAACTCTTGATTTAAATGTCATAAACCGAAATAAAAATGACGCTGGAGTTAATTTGGGAGCGTTCTTTCATAAGGTAATGCAAAATTTGGGATTTCTTGGTTGCAAATAATAGCTCTTAAATGTTTAGAAAAGAGGTTTGGATATTGACTTGTTCTTGTGACTTGTTTTGCCAATGTTTTCAAAAATGGCATTTCCTGCGTAAAATTTGACTTATAAAAAACAATTTAATAAAATGAAAATTATGGTGACAAGTTATCAGATCGACATTTGCTAAAAAATAAGCCTGACATTGAGTTCAAAGTTGGTTGAAAAATAAGCTCGGTGTATTTTGGAAGTGACAGCTGTTTGTTTTCCACGCAGCACTGTGTTATGAACATACTCGCTTTTCAGGTAAATTCCAAGTAAATTCATTCGGCTAGAAAGCTTATTGATAAATGCAAATATATATACTGCAAAATCAGGATCACATTAAACAACAGAAGTATTTTTTTCGTTGAACAAAAATTACTCAAAACAACCTCCTAAATGAAAATAGCGAGTAAAAACTCGGTTTCAGAGTCAAAATGTCACGTTATTTAGAAAAAAAAAAAACATACTAAATGACTCTTAATGAGTGATTTTCACTCTGATTTCAACAAAATCTTTCTCCAAAATATGAGAAAGTTTGTCAGAAATGAGTTAAGGCAAGTATGGAGATCTGAAGGAAAGGGGTCAAGAAACAGCTTTAAGAACAAAGGAGAGGGAGCGTTTTCTTGGGGCTTTTCTTCACCCTATCTGGCTTGCTTTCGCTGCCGCTGCTGCCCATTTGAAATTTTTCTTGACCTCTTCCTTCCGAAGTGCGGTGCACCGCTTTAACTAAAATAAGCGTGTTGAAGTGTCATTTCTGTGCACGCTCAAACAAACTATTAGTTTCGTGATTTTTATAAGAGATTTTTTTATATCAAAATCCATTATGGTGATGTTGACAATCATACTGCAGTTTCAATTTTATGATAGATCTACAAAAGATAACAAAAATACGTTTGTTTCAGCACGTCAAAACTTTATAGCAAGCGCCATTATGGCGCAAACGTCAAAGAATCCAACACTAACAGCACGCTCAACGTTCCCACTCTCACTTTTCGCAAACAATTGGCCCTTTGCCCCCCTCAAATCATCCTCAAATGTGTGACAACTCTATCAAAACCTCTGGCCGGTGTCATCTTGAACGAAGTTCGATTGGCTTGGTGTGTGGCCTCCCCTTCTCGACAACATTTGGCAGCTTCTTGCGACGACACGTGTATTTTTTTTATTTGCGCGCGAAAGTCCCGTGTCGCTGGTGAGAGGTGAAAGGTGCCCGGTCAGACCGCTGGGAGACCTTCTCCGGGAGATGTGTGCCCCCCCCGTCCTGCGCTCCTCCAACTCCGCCGAGGACGTGTGCAATTGATGAATGACATTGCCGCAGCAGTTGAAGCGCGCTGACTGGATTTGCATGTGAAGTTGAAGCGAGTTTTCTTGGGGATATTAGCGAAGCTAAGTAGCTTGTACCTTAAGAAAGAGGAGGGAGGGGGGCTACTTACACATTGGTGAAAAGGTTGTTTTGTGGTGGGCACGCACAGATGTCGCCACCGACGGACAGCATCCGTCCGACTCTGTGACTCTGTGTGGTGGAAGCTCAATGAAGATGAACGGTGCGCGACAAGCAATTTGTCAGCGTTGACTTATCTGCATGTCATTATTTACCACGTGCGCGGCCGACTGTCAAATGTGGCAGATGGAGTGAGGGGAGGGGGGTGTTTATTATTTTATTGTGAGAAAACTGGCAAATAAATCGCCAACGAGGACGGGTTTGTCGTCACTTGCACTTTCGAAATTTGCCAATGCCTGGGGAAAATGGTTTTCTGTTTGGAGAAAGATGAGCCTGGTGGACAAGAGCCACCATTATGGCAATCGATGCTATAATTTTGGTTTGAACGTGTAACTGTCAAAATAAGCATTTAAAACTACACGGTTGTGCAAAACTACTCATTTCTTATTATTAATTCTACTTTAAAAGTTATTATGTTTGTGTCAGCGTTCACAATCTCCAAGTTTGTAAAACAAATAAATAGCTGGAGAAATGAAATCGTCTCACTTTTTCACCGATGACAAGCCAATCGGCACATGTAAACAAGCCGTTCATTTCTCTCTAATGGATGTTTACATGATGCGTGAGCAGCATTAACTGTTTGTTTACCTGCGTTAGTAAGCCCAAAGCGTTGGCCCGTTTTCTGTCAAATCGGTGTGGGTAAACAGAAGTCACCTTTCTAGGTTAGGAGTTATGAGAGTGTACTCATCCAAAAGGTTTTAACAAACTTGGTCCTAACCTTTTGCACTAAAAAAGCTTATTTTTATCAGCACAATGACACTTTGTTTGACCAAAAAGGGTTTAAAATGGATTTTTAATTCAATTTTGAAGAAAAAAAAAACTCCACAGCTTTTGTTGGCTGATGCACCAAGTTATTTGTTTACCTTTTTTTGGTACCCTCCGCAAACGTCAAACCATACAAAATTGCTGGCGGATCTTTTCCAGGAGAGATCCGGAAAAAGATCCGGCAACTTTTTGTATTGATTTGACGTATGCCGAGGGTGCCGAAAAGTTTGTTTATGTTCTGCTTGCAAAAGACAATTGACAGAAAGTATATTGTTTGACAGCTTGTTCCTAGGAAACCATAGCCAAAGTGATCAGAAATGGTTTTAAGACCTGTTTTTACCGTATCATAACAAAGCGCCTTTGGACCAAAGTTCAAGGTTCAAAAGGGTACGTCAAAATCAGTACAAATCCGGTTCTTTTTTTAAAGGGTGGTGACGGATGAACTTGAAAAAGGGATACTTTTGACTTTTAATGTGTATCGAAGAACCTTCAACTCAGAAATAACTAATACCGGATGAGCGTGTGCACTTTTCGCGCATCTGTCATTATTGCACTCTGAACTATTTCTACTGAAAATGGTTATTCGCTTCTAAATTCTCATAAAACATCAATCACAATCGATCTTTTCTTATTTCATAAATCAGATATGTTCGCGACAGCTCAAAAATTGAAATGTCAAACTTCCAAGCCGTTTCCAAATCAATACCCTCCTAAACCCTCGATGGTCCTAACTGATAACCCCGCCAGTGCCATCCATCAACCTCGGCGAGGTGACTTTCGGACGACCGTTTTGCTCGCCACTAATGTACAAATCATTCCGGCAATGTATTAAATTATCTGCGACTCGCTGGGAAAGTTTTGCTCAAAGTTTTTCCGAGCTTCTTTTTTTTTCCCCCGCGCAACAAAACAAAAATAAATCAACCGTCCGGAGAGGACTTCGATACCACTGAATCTCTCTATCTCGTCTTCTCGTCACCAGATCCAGTAAGGTAAGCTTTTCCTTTTGTTCGCTATGTGACCATTCCTCCCCTACAACCCTCGTTGCTCCCGGGCCGGATCTTGCGCGGCTTCTTGTTGTGTACTCGTTGACTAATAGTCACCGTAACTAACCAACTAACTAACCCAACACACTGAAGCAGGTTGTCGCGCGTCTTTATTTGCCCGGACTCGGCCATTTTCCATAATTCATCTGGCACCTCGCAGAGGTGGTGGTGGCCAAACCGGGGAATCTTCCTCTTCGTCTTCATCTTCTTCTCCGGGGGGCATTTAAAGAAAATGATTTCACTCAGCTCTTTATTGCGGGTTCTTCCCCCCCCTCCGGGGAGCATTCGTCATGCACCGTGGTGGCCTTGTGAAGTGATACCCATTTAGCACCGCGAGACTGTCCCTTCCGGTGACGTTTGACAGGTTATTTACTCTTTAGACTTTATCCTGAGTTCTAAAAAAGACTGAGTCCTAAAAAAAATTTAGTTCCTAAAGAACACTGAGTTCAAAAGAAGACTGAGCCTCTAAAGAAGACTGAATTCTAGAACAGACCAAGCCTCTAAAGAAAATGAGACTCTAAAGATACTGAGTCCTAATGAAAACTGAGTCTCTAAAAAAGACTGAGTCGAAAAGAAGACTTAGTCAAAAAAAAGAAAGACTGAGTCCCTAAAAAGACTGAGTCTATAAACAACACTGAGTATCTAAAGAACACTGCGTTTCTCAAAAAGACTGCGTCCTGAAGAAGACTGAGTCCCTAAAGAAGTCTGAGTCTCTAAAGAAGACTTAATCCCTAAAAATGACTGAGTCTCTAAAGAAGACTGAGTCCAAAAGAAGACCGAGTCCGTAAAGAAGGCTTAAGAAGTATTACAATCCCTAAAGAAGACTGAGTCTCTAAAGAAGACTGAGTCTCTAAAGAAGACTGAGTCTCTAAATAAGACTGAGTCTCTGAAGAAGACTGAATCCCTAAAGAAGACTGAGTCTCTAAATAAGACTGAGTCTCTAAAGAAGACTGAATCCCTAACGAAGACTGAATCTCTAAATAAGACTGAGTCTCTAAAGAAGACTGAGTCTCTCAAGAAGACTGAGTCTTTAAAGAAAGACTGAGTCCCTAAAGAAGACTGAGTCTTTAAAGAAAGACTGAGTCCCTAAAGAAGACTGAGTCTCTAATGAGGACTGAGTCTCTAAAGAAGACTGAGTCCGTAAAGAAGACTCAAGAAGTCTTACAATCCCTAGAGAAGACTGAGTCTCTAAAGAAGACTGAGTCTCTAAAGAAGACTGAGTCTTAAAAGAAAGACTGAATCCCTAAAGCAGACTGAGTCTCTAAAGAAGACTGAGTTTCTAAATAAGACTGAGTCTCTAAATAAGACTGAGTCTTTAAAGAAGACTGAATCTCTAACGAAGACTGAATCCCTAAATAAGACTGAGTCTCCAAAGAAGACTGAGTCTCTAAAGAAGACTGAGTCTTTAAAGAAAGACTGAGTCTCTAAAGAAGACTGAATTCCTAAAGAAGACTGAGTCTCTAAAGAAGACTGAGTATCTAAATAAGACTGAGTCGCTAAATAAGACTGAGTCTCTAAAGAAGACTGAATCCCTAACGAAGACTGAATCTCTAAATAAGACTGAGTCTCCAAAGAAGACTGAGTCTCTAAAGAAGACTGAGTCTTTAAAGAAAGACTGAATCCCTAAAGAAGACTGAGTCTCTAAAGAAAACTGAGTCTCTAAAGAAGACTGAGTCCGTAAAGAAGACTGAGTCCGTAAAAAAGACTGAGTCTCTAAAGAAGACTGAGTCCTTAAAGAGGACTGAGTCTCTAAAGAAGACTGAGTCCTCAAAGAAGACTGAGTTCCTAGAGACGACTGAGTCCTTAAAGAAGACTGAGTCTCTAAAGAAGAATGAGTCCCTAAAGAAGACTGAGTCCGTAGAAAAGACTCAGTATCTGAAGAAGACTGAGTCTCTAAAGACTGAGTCCCTAAAGAAGACTGAGTCCCTAAAGAATACTGAGTCTCTAAAGACTGAGTCTCTGAAGACTGAGTCTCTAAAGAAGACTGAGTCTCTAAAGACTGAGTCCCTAAAGAAGACTGAGTCTCTAAAGAAGACTGAGTCTCTGAAGACTGAGTCTCTAAAGAAGACTGAGCCTCTAAAGAGGACTGAGTCTCTACAGAAGACTGAGTCCTCAAAGAAGACTTAGTCCGTAAAGAGGGCTGAGTCCTCCAAGAAGACTGAGTCCCTCAAGAAGACCGAGTCTCTCAAGACTGAGACCCTAAAGAAGACTGAGTCAATGAAAAACACTGAGTCACAAACGTCCCCGCAGCCATAATGGCGGCGGATGCCATAAAACCATCTTGTCAGCCTTTTCACGACCATGGGAACCGACATGGTTAAGGTCCATCATCCGCGGTCGCGTCGGACACCCTACAAATATCCGAAATGAAAAATTATCCCCTCAGTCGGCATTTCCTTCTCATCTCGCACGAGGCCAGGTAAAAATTTTCGCTGATAAAAACCGAAACAATGCGGAAATAAAAAAAAGAATAATCCGACGGCGGAAAGAAAAAAAAAACAACAACAACACACACAAGCGTGAATGAAACCCTTGACAACAACAGTGTGGCGAGTCCATAACCGCACTTTCTAAAACAAACTGTCCCCCGGGCGGTAATATCGGTTTGCTGCATCCCAGACGTAGACGTAAATATTTTATCTGCCAGAAAGCCTTCTGGGGGTCGTTTCTCCTTTTGTTTAATTTACAGGTGCGACGGTTGCGTGTTTGTTGCTTGTTTTTTGGCGGCCCGCGGTCCAAAATTGTGCCTAAAATTGGAATTTCATCCGATTTCACGCGCGTTTTGCTGCAGCTGTCAAACGCCGCCATAATGGCGGCGGCCGCTATAAAATCGAAGCAACATTCTTGCGAACGCGATCGTTCTCGATGGGTGAAATCGTCACTCTGTTGACAAATGAATTTCACTTTTGAACGTCGCCGGGTCCGGTCGTGTCCATCCAATCATCCCGGGTCACGTCCCAAGTGTGTGCCAGTGCCATCTCTACTTATTAGTACGCGCGCATCTATCGCGCTACAATGTTGCACTTTTATGCGCCGACAACCTAGCACCGTAACGTATAGATGTCGCGGGGAGGGGTGGAGACTTGTGTAGAGTTGCCGTTTATGACGGCTTTTTGAGCCGAAGTTCGCGCTCCATCGGCATGCACTTTTTCGATTTGCCGCGCAGTTAATCGCTCGACAACCTGAAACATTGGCCGCTCTGCACACGACAAATGGATCCAGTTTCGTGGCGGCGGCGGCGTTGTTGTTGTCGTCGATCATCCCATGGGTGGTCCCGGGCAGGTGCTGCTGGATGAGGTGCCAACACACGTGTGCAACAATGTTGCGGTCACAGACAAAGTGGGATTTGGCGCGGTTGAGATGAACTGTGGAGACTTTGGACTGTGTAGAGATTTGAAGCTGTTGAGAGACTACAATCAATGGAGAAAACGACCTTTTAAACCTTTGTTTTTCAAGTAATCGTCTTTCTAAACGACTTTGGAGACTTTTGACGATGAAGAAATTCATGTTTGGAGACTTTTTTTAATTTAAGTCTTTTGATGACATTCCCTTCAAAGGAATTCTTTGGAGATATTCGTCTATGAAAACTTATGCGTTTGTAGACTTTTGGCTTGAAGACTTCTTTGGAGACTTCCGAGACTTAAAAAACCTTGGTTTTTTTCCAAATAGTTAAGTTAGAAAAGGACTCTGTAGACTTTTGTCTCCGAAGAATTTATTTTTGAAGCATATCGTAATTGAGGTTTCTAATGGATGACATTCGCTTCTAAGAACTTCTTTGGAGACACTTTTGCGTTTGTAGACTTTTGCCTCAACGACCTGTGTCTTTGGAAACAACCGTCTTTTATTGCTTTCAGCTGTGGAGAGATTTGAAGAAATGGAGAAAAGACCGTTGAAACCTTGCTTTTTGCAAAAAATCATCTTAGGAAAAGACATTGTAGACTTTTTTTAGGTAGAGTTTTTTTTAATGGATGACATCATTGAACAGTTTTGTCTTTGGAGACTTTCATCAATGATAACTTGAGCTTTTGGAGACTTTCTTCAATGACTTTATAAATTAATTACAAAAACACTGTGGAGACTTCAGTGATTTCGACTGACTTAATTTTGAAAACGGAATAACTCAAACAGTGCTCATCTGCTTGTCTGTGAATCCGATGTGGCAATGAATGAAGTACCAAACGGGGATCGTCCCACTCCGCCACCGCGCGCGGGTTATCCTATTCATTAGGAAAGTGATTTTTTTAATTCGTGACCGAGACCCGGTGTTGATAAGCTGGTGTGCCGTTTATGGTTATGTTTGTGATTGCATTTTTTCTTTAAATTATGTTCGTTTGTTTGTTTAGTAATAAGTAAAGAAGTAAAGAAGTAAAGAAGTAAAGAAGTAAAGAAGTAAAGAAGTAAAGAAGTAAAGAAGTAAAGAAGTAAAGAAGTAAAGAAGTAAAGAAGTAAAGAAGTAAAGAAGTAAAGAAGTAAAGAAGTAAAGAAGTAAAGAAGTAAAGAAGTAAAGAAGTAAAGAAGTAAAGAAGTAAAGAAGTAAAGAAGTAAAGAAGTAAAGAAGTAAAGAAGTAAAGAAGTAAAGAAGTAAAGAAGTAAAGAAGTAAAGAAGTAAAGAAGTAAAGAAGTAAAGAAGTAAAGAAGTAAAGAAGTAAAGAAGTAAAGTAGTAAAGAAGTAAAGAAGTAAAGAAGTAAAGAAGTAAAGAAGTAAAGAAGTAAAGAAGTAAAGAAGTAAAGAAGTAAAGAAGTAAAGAAGTAAAGAAGTAAAGAATTGAATATACTTCTTCACTTCGCTAAGTAATAAAAACAAATTTTGACACTTTTGCAACCTGAATTGACAATTCATCATTATTTCGCCGAGGGGCCAACAAGAAAGTTGACAAATCTGAGTTTTTTTGCTTTTCAGCAATCAGCTGTTGTCTCTCGAACAATCTCGCATAAATCTCTGCGGTGCTGGTGCGTGGCGTGGCTCAAAAGTATGCAAATTTTCCCATTCCCAAAAGAAAGCTGATTGTCCGAAAATCCTTAAAAATTTCACCGCCCCGCCGAGTCGCGTGTGGTGACATTGATTTTTTTTCCAACTGGTGGACCCCTCGGCCTGCTGGTATGCGCTTTTTATGATCTTTTTCGGGGCGGATTTTTTTTTGGGCTGTGCCCGGTTTGGAAGTTTTAGTCGTTTCGACTTGAAGAAACAACGAAAAAAAAAACTCGAATATTTGCTCGGGGTTCGAAACGGCTGCCGTTGGCCACTGTTAATCAATCAATGAAAGTGGATTCCATCCGCCAGGTGTCGTGGATGGTGTTACTAGTTTTTTTCGTCGACGTCGTCGTCGTGGTTGTTGTGTCTGATCAGGTCGTCCACCAGAGTGGTCCGATGATGTGGTCGCATGAGGGAAAAATGAGAACGGAGAAAACGAACGGACGGAATGCTAAATCGAACTGGTTCAAAGTTATAGAGCTGGTGGCTAGTGGCTTCTACTAATGGGATTGGGAGGAAAGACGCACATGAGTGGGGCTTTATTTAGTTTAGCTTATTTGTTTACTTAGCATGATATTCCTTTTATTTTTTATATTTTTTATACTATTTTTTTGTCAATTTTGTCAATTTTGTCTCAATTTTGTGACAATTTTGTCAATTTTGTCAATTTTGTCAATTTTGTCAATTTTGTCAATTTTGTCAATTTTGTCAATTTTGTCAATTTTGTCAATTTTGTCAATTTTGTCAATTTTGTCAATTTTGTCAATTTTGTCAATTTTGTCAATTTTGTCAATTTTGACAATTTTGTCAATTTTGTCAATTTTGTCAATTTTGTCAATTTGGTCAATTTTGTCAATTTTGTAAATTTTGTAAATTTTGTCAATTTTGACAATTTTGTCAATTTTGTCAATTTTGTCAATTTGGTCAATTTTGTCAATTTTGTCAATTTTTTCAATTTTGTCAATTTTGGCAATTTTGTCAATTTTGTCAATTTTGTCAATTTTGTCAATTTTGTCAATTTTGTCAATTTTGTCAATTTTGTCAATTTTGTTAATTTTGTCAATTTTGTCAATTTTGTCAATTTTGTCAATTTTGTCAATTTTGTCAATTTTGTCAATTTTGTCAATTTTGTCAATTTTTTCAATTTTGTCAATTTTGTCAATTTTTTCAATTTTTTCAATTTTTTTCAATTTTTTCATTTTTTTCAATTTTTTTCAATTTTGTCAATTTTGTCAATTTTGTCAATTTTGTCAATTTTGTCAATTTTGTCAATTTTGTCAATTTTGTCAATTTTGTCAATTTTGTCAATTTTGTCAATTTTGTCAATTTTGTCAATTTTGTCAATTTTGTCAATTTTGTCAATTTTGACAATTTTGTCAATTTTGTCAATTTTGTCAATTTTGTCAATTTGGTCAATTTTGTCAATTTTGTAAATTTTGTAAATTTTGTCAATTTTGACAATTTTGTCAATTTTGTCAATTTTGTCAATTTGGTCAATTTTGTCAATTTTGTCAATTTTTTCAATTTTGTCAATTTTGGCAATTTTGTCAATTTTGTCAATTTTGTCAATTTTGTCAATTTTGTCAATTTTGTCAATTTTGTCAATTTTGTCAATTTTGTTAATTTTGTCAATTTTGTCAATTTTGTCAATTTTGTCAATTTTGTCAATTTTGTCAATTTTGTCAATTTTGTCAATTTTGTCAATTTTGTCAATTTTGTCAATTTTGTCCATTTTGTCCATTTTGTCAATTTTGTCAATTTTGTCAATTTTGTCAATTTTGTCAATTTGGTCAATTTTGTCAATTTTGTCAATTTTGTCAATTTTGTCAATTTTGTCAATTTTGTCAATTTTGTCAATTTTGTCAATTTTGTCAATTTTGTCAATTTTGTCAATTTTGTCAATTTTGTCATTTTTGTCAATTTTGTCAATTTTGTCAATTTTTTCAATTTTTTCAATTTTGTCAATTTTGTCAATTTTGTCAATTTTGTCAATTTTGTCAATTTTGTCAATTTTGTCAATTTTGTCAATTTTGTCAATTTTGTCAATTTTGTCAATTTTGTCAATTTTGTCAATTTTGTCAATTTTGTCAATTTTGTCAATTTTGTCAATTTTGTCAATTTTGTCAATTTTGTCAATTTTGTCAATTTTGTCAATTTTGTCAATTTTGTCAATTTTGTCAATTTTGTCAATTTTGTCAATTTTGTCAATTTTGTCAATTTTGTCAATTTTGTTAATTTTGTCAATTTTGTCAATTTTGTCAATTTTGTCAATTTTGTCAATTTTGTCAATTTTGTCAATTTTGTCAATTTTGTCAATTTTGTCAATTTTGTCAATTTTGTCAATTTTGTCAATTTTGTCAATTTTGTCAATTTTGTCAATTTTGTCAATTTTGTCAATTTTGTCAATTTTGTCAATTTTGTCAATTTTGTCAATTTTGTCAATTTTGTCAATTTTTTAAATTTTTTAATTTTTTTCAATTTTTTCAATTTTTTCAATTTTTTTCAATTTTGTCAATTTTGTCAATTTTGTCAATTTTGTCAATTTTGTCAATTTTGTCAATTTTGTCAATTTTGTCAATTTTGTCGATTTTGTCAATTTTGTCAATTTTGTCAATTTTGTCAATTTTGTCAATTTTGTCAATTTTGTCAATTTTGTCAATTTTGTCAATTTTGTCAATTTTGTCAATTTTGTCAATTTTGTCAATTTTGACAATTTTGTCAATTTTGTCAATTTTGTCAATTTTGTCAATTTTGTCAATTTTGTCAATTTTGTCAATTTTGTCAATTTTGTCAATTTTTTCAATTTTGTCAATTTTGTCAATTTTTTCAATTTTTTCAATTTTTTTCAATTTTTTCATTTTTTTCAATTTTTTTCAATTTTGTCAATTTTGTCAATTTTGTCAATTTTGTCAATTTTGTCAATTTTGTCAATTTTGTCAATTTTGTCAATTTTGCCAATTTTGTCAATTTTGTCAATTTTGTCAATTTTGTCAATTTTGTCAATTTTGTCAATTTTGTCAATTTTGTCAATTATGTCAATTTTGTCAATTTTGTCAATTTTGTCAATTTTGTCAATTTTGTCAATTTTGTCAATTTTGTCAATTTTGAAATTTTTTTCATTTATGTCAATTTTGTCAATTTTGAAAATTTTGTCATTTTGCAGTTTTGTAAATTTTGTAAATTTTTAAATTTTGTAAATTTTGTAAATTTTGTAAATTTTTAAATTTTGTAAATTTTGTCAATTTTGTCAATTTTGTCAATTTTGTCAATTTTGTCAATTTTGTCAATTTTGTCAATTTTGTCAATTTTGTCAATTTTGTCAATTTTGTCAATTTTGTCAATTTTGTCAATTTTGTCAATTTTGTCAATTTTGTCAATTATGTCAATTTTGTCAATTTTGTCAATTTTGTCAATTTTGTCAATTTTGTCAATTTTGTCAATTTTGTCAATTTTGTCAATTTTGTCAATTTTGTCAATTTTGTCAATTTTGTCAATTTTGACAATTTTGACAATTTTGTCAATTTTGTCAATTTTGTCAATTTTGTCAATTTTGTCAATTTTGTCAATTTTGTCAATTTTGTCAATTATGTCAATTTTGTCAATTTTGTCAATTTTGTCAATTTTGTCAATTTTGTCAATTTTGTCAATTATGTCAATTTTGTCAATTTTGTCAATTTTGTCAATTTTGTCAATTTTGTCAATTTTGACAATTTTGTCAATTTTGTCAATTTTGTCAATTTTGTCAATTTTGTCAATTTTGTCAATTTTGACAATTTTGTCAATTTTGTCAATTTTGACAATTTTGACAATTTTGACAATTTTGTCAATTTTGTCAATTTTGTCAATTTTGTCAATTTTGTCAATTTTGTCAATTTTGTCAATTTTGTCAATTTTGTCAATTTTGTCAATTTTGTCAATTTTGTCAATTTTGTCAATTTTGTCAATTTTGTCAATTTTGTCAATTTTGTCAATTTTGTCAATTTTGTCAATTTTGTCAATTTTGTCAATTTTGTCAATTTTGTCAATTTTGTCAATTTTGTCAATTTTGTCAATTTTGTCAATTTTGTCAATTTTGTCAATTTTGTCAATTTTGTCAATTTTGTCAATTTTGTCAATTTTGTCAATTTTGTCGATTTTGTCAATTTTGTCAATTTTGTCAATTTTGTCAATTTTGTCAATTTTGTCAATTTTGTCAATTTTGTCAATTTTGTCAATTATGTCAATTTTGTCAATTTTGTCAATTTTGTCAATTTTGTCAATTTTGTCAATTTTGTCAATTTTGTCAATTTTGTCAATTTTGTCAATTTTGTCAATTTTGTCAATTTTGTCAATTTTGTCAATTTTGTCAATTTTGTCAATTTTGTCAATTTTGTCAATTTTGTCAATTTTGTCAATTTTGTCAATTTTGTCAATTTTGTCAATTTTGTCAATTTTGTCAATTTTGTCAATTTTGTCAATTTTGTCAATTTTGTCAATTTTGTCAATTTTGTCAATTTTGTCAATTTTGTCAATTTTGTCAATTTTGTCAATTTTGTCAATTTTGTCAATTTTGTCGATTTTGTCAATTTTGTCAATTTTGTCAATTTTGACAATTTTGTCAATTTTGTCAATTTTGACAATTTTGACAATTTTGACAATTTTGTCAATTTTGTCAATTTTGTCAATTTTGTCAATTTTGTCAATTTTGTCAATTTTGTCAATTTTGTCAATTTTGTCAATTTTGTCAATTTTGTCAATTTTGTCAATTTTGTCAATTTTGTCAATTTTGTCAATTTTGTCAATTTTGTCAATTTTGTCAATTTTGTCAATTTTGTCAATTTTGTCAATTTTGTCAATTTTGTCAATTTTGTCAATTTTGTCAATTTTGTCAATTTTGTCAATTTTGTCAATTTTGTCAATTTTGTCAATTTTGTCGATTTTGTCAATTTTGTCAATTTTGTCAATTTTGTCAATTTTGTCAATTTTGTCAATTTTGTCAATTTTGTCAATTTTGTCAATTTTGTCAATTTTGTCAATTTTGTCAATTTTGTCAATTTTGTCAATTTTGTCAATTTTGTCAATTTTGTCAATTTTGTCAATTTTGTCAATTTTGTCAATTTTGTCAATTTTGTCGATTTTGTCAATTTTGTCAATTTTGTCAATTTTGTCAATTTTGTCAATTTTGTCAATTTTGTCAATTTTGTCAATTTTGTCAATTTTGTCAATTATGTCAATTTTGTCAATTTTGTCAATTTTGTCAATTTTGTCAATTTTGTCAATTTTGTCAATTTTGTCAATTTTGAAATTTTTTTCATTTATGTCAATTTTGTCAATTTTGAAAATTTTGTCATTTTGCAGTTTTGTAAATTTTGTAAATTTTTAAATTTTGTAAATTTTGTAAATTTTGTAAATTTTTAAATTTTGTAAATTTTGTCAATTTTGTCAATTTTGTCAATTTTGTCAATTTTGTCAATTTTGTCAATTTTGTCAATTTTGTCAATTTTGTCAATTTTGTCAATTTTGTCAATTTTGTCAATTTTGTCAATTTTGTCAATTTTGTCAATTTTGTCAATTTTGTCAATTTTGTCAATTTTGTCAATTTTGTCAATTTTGTCAATTTTGTCAATTTTGTCAATTTTGTCAATTTTGTCAATTTTGTCAATTTTGTCAATTTTGTCAATTTTGTCAATTTTGTCAATTTTGTCAATTTTGTCAATTTTGTCAATTTTGTCGATTTTGTCAATTTTGTCAATTTTGTCAATTTTGTCAATTTTGTCAATTTTGTCAATTTTGTCAATTTTGTCAATTTTGTCAATTATGTCAATTTTGTCAATTTTGTCAATTTTGTCAATTTTGTCAATTTTGTCAATTTTGTCAATTTTGTCAATTTTGTCAATTTTGTCAATTTTGTCAATTTTGTCAATTTTGTCAATTTTGTCAATTTTGTCAATTTTGTCAATTTTGTCAATTTTGTCAATTTTGTCAATTTTGTCAATTTTGTCAATTTTGTCAATTTTGTCAATTTTGTCAATTTTGTCAATTTTGTCAATTTTGTCAATTTTGTCAATTTTGTCAATTTTGTCAATTTTGTCAATTTTGTCAATTTTGTCAATTTTGTCAATTTTGTCAATTTTGTCGATTTTGTCAATTTTGTCAATTTTGTCAATTTTGACAATTTTGTCAATTTTGTCAATTTTGACAATTTTGACAATTTTGACAATTTTGTCAATTTTGTCAATTTTGTCAATTTTGTCAATTTTGTCAATTTTGTCAATTTTGTCAATTTTGTCAATTTTGTCAATTTTGTCAATTTTGTCAATTTTGTCAATTTTGTCAATTTTGTCAATTTTGTCAATTTTGTCAATTTTGTCAATTTTGTCAATTTTGTCAATTTTGTCAATTTTGTCAATTTTGTCAATTTTGTCAATTTTGTCAATTTTGTCGATTTTGTCAATTTTGTCAATTTTGTCAATTTTGTCAATTTTGTCAATTTTGTCAATTTTGTCAATTTTGTCAATTTTGTCAATTTTGTCAATTTTGTCAATTTTGTCAATTTTGTCAATTTTGTCAATTTTGTCAATTTTGTCAATTTTGTCAATTTTGTCAATTTTGTCAATTTTGTCAATTTTGTCAATTTTGTCAATTTTGTCGATTTTGTCAATTTTGTCAATTTTGTCAATTTTGTCAATTTTGTCAATTTTGTCAATTTTGTCAATTTTGTCAATTTTGTCAATTTTGTCAATTATGTCAATTTTGTCAATTTTGTCAATTTTGTCAATTTTGTCAATTTTGTCAATTTTGTCAATTTTGTCAATTTTGAAATTTTTTTCATTTATGTCAATTTTGTCAATTTTGAAAATTTTGTCATTTTGCAGTTTTGTAAATTTTGTAAATTTTTAAATTTTGTAAATTTTGTAAATTTTGTAAATTTTTAAATTTTGTAAATTTTGTCAATTTTGTCAATTTTGTCAATTTTGTCAATTTTGTCAATTTTGTCAATTTTGTCAATTTTGTCAATTTTGTCAATTTTGTCAATTTTGTCAATTTTGTCAATTTTGTCAATTTTGTCAATTTTGTCAATTTTGTCAATTATGTCAATTTTGTCAATTTTGTCAATTTTGTCAATTTTGTCAATTTTGTCAATTTTGTCAATTTTGTCAATTTTGTCAATTTTGTCAATTTTGTCAATTTTGTCAATTTTGACAATTTTGACAATTTTGTCAATTTTGTCAATTTTGTCAATTTTGTCAATTTTGTCAATTTTGTCAATTTTGTCAATTTTGTCAATTATGTCAATTTTGTCAATTTTGTCAATTTTGTCAATTTTGTCAATTTTGTCAATTTTGTCAATTATGTCAATTTTGTCAATTTTGTCAATTTTGTCAATTTTGTCAATTTTGTCAATTTTGACAATTTTGTCAATTTTGTCAATTTTGTCAATTTTGTCAATTTTGTCAATTTTGTCAATTTTGACAATTTTGTCAATTTTGTCAATTTTGACAATTTTGACAATTTTGACAATTTTGTCAATTTTGTCAATTTTGTCAATTTTGTCAATTTTGTCAATTTTGTCAATTTTGTCAATTTTGTCAATTATGTCAATTTTGTCAATTTTGTCAATTTTGACAATTTTGTCAATTTTGTCAATTTTGTCAATTTTGTCAATTTTGTCAATTTTGACAATTTTGTCAATTTTGTCAATTTTGACAATTTTGACAATTTTGACAATTTTGTCAATTTTGTCAATTTTGTCAATTTTGTCAATTTTGTCAATTTTGTCAATTTTGTCAATTTTGTCAATTTTGTCAATTTTGTCAATTTTGTCAATTTTGTCAATTTTGTCAATTTTGTCAATTTTGTCAATTTTGTCAATTTTGTCAATTTTGTCAATTTTGTCAATTTTGTCAATTTTGTCAATTTTGTCAATTTTGTCAATTTTGTCAATTTTGTCAATTTTGTCAATTTTGTCAATTTTGTCAATTTTGTCAATTTTGTCAATTTTGTCAATTTTGTCAATTTTGTCAATTTTGTCGATTTTGTCAATTTTGTCAATTTTGTCAATTTTGTCAATTTTGTCAATTTTGTCAATTTTGTCAATTTTGTCAATTTTGTCAATTATGTCAATTTTGTCAATTTTGTCAATTTTGTCAATTTTGTCAATTTTGTCAATTTTGTCAATTTTGTCAATTTTGTCAATTTTGTCAATTTTGTCAATTTTGTCAATTTTGTCAATTTTGTCAATTTTGTCAATTTTGTCAATTTTGTCAATTTTGTCAATTTTGTCGATTTTGTCAATTTTGTCAATTTTGTCAATTTTGTCAATTTTGTCAATTTTGTCAATTTTGTCAATTTTGTCAATTTTGTCAATTTTGTCAATTTTGTCAATTATGTCAATTTTGTCAATTTTGTCAATTTTGTCAATTTTGTCAATTTTGTCAATTTTGTCAATTTTGTCAATTTTGTCAATTTTGTCAATTATGTCAATTTTGTCAATTTTGTCAATTTTGTCAATTTTGTCAATTTTGTCAATTTTGTCAATTTTGTCAATTATGTCAATTTTGTCAATTTTGTCAATTTTGTCAATTTTGTCAATTTTGTCAATTTTGACAATTTTGTCAATTTTGTCAATTTTGTCAATTTTGTCAATTTTGTCAATTTTGTCAATTTTGACAATTTTGTCAATTTTGTCAATTTTGACAATTTTGACAATTTTGACAATTTTGTCAATTTTGTCAATTTTGTCAATTTTGTCAATTTTGTCAATTTTGTCAATTTTGTCAATTTTGTCAATTTTGTCAATTTTGTCAATTTTGTCAATTTTGTCAATTTTGTCAATTTTGTCAATTTTGTCAATTTTGTCAATTTTGTCAATTTTGTCAATTTTGTCAATTTTGTCAATTTTGTCAATTTTGTCAATTTTTTCAATTTTGTCAATTTTGTCAATTTTTTCAATTTTTTCAATTTTTTTCAATTTTTTCATTTTTTTCAATTTTTTTCAATTTTGTCAATTTTGTCAATTTTGTCAATTTTGTCAATTTTGTCAATTTTGTCAATTTTGTCAATTTTGTCAATTTTGCCAATTTTGTCAATTTTGTCAATTTTGTCAATTTTGTCAATTTTGTCAATTTTGTCAATTTTGTCAATTTTGTCAATTTTGTCAATTATGTCAATTTTGTCAATTTTGTCAATTTTGTCAATTTTGTCAATTTTGTCAATTTTGTCAATTTTGTCAATTTTGAAATTTTTTTCATTTATGTCAATTTTGTCAATTTTGAAAATTTTGTCATTTTGCAGTTTTGTAAATTTTGTAAATTTTTAAATTTTGTAAATTTTGTAAATTTTGTAAATTTTTAAATTTTGTAAATTTTGTCAATTTTGTCAATTTTGTCAATTTTGTCAATTTTGTCAATTTTGTCAATTTTGTCAATTTTGTCAATTTTGTCAATTTTGTCAATTTTGTCAATTTTGTCAATTTTGTCAATTTTGTCAATTTTGTCAATTATGTCAATTTTGTCAATTTTGTCAATTTTGTCAATTTTGTCAATTTTGTCAATTTTGTCAATTTTGTCAATTTTGTCAATTTTGTCAATTTTGTCAATTTTGTCAATTTTGTCAATTTTGACAATTTTGACAATTTTGTCAATTTTGTCAATTTTGTCAATTTTGTCAATTTTGTCAATTTTGTCAATTTTGTCAATTTTGTCAATTTTGTCAATTTTGTCAATTTTGTCAATTTTGTCAATTTTGTCAATTTTGTCAATTTTGTCAATTTTGTCAATTATGTCAATTTTGTCAATTTTGTCAATTTTGTCAATTTTGTCAATTTTGTCAATTTTGTCAATTTTGTCAATTTTGTCAATTTTGTCAATTTTGTCAATTTTGACAATTTTGTCAATTTTGTCAATTTTGACAATTTTGACAATTTTGACAATTTTGTCAATTTTGTCAATTTTGTCAATTTTGTCAATTTTGTCAATTTTGTCAATTTTGTCAATTTTGTCAATTTTGTCAATTTTGTCAATTTTGTCAATTTTGTCAATTTTGTCAATTTTGTCAATTTTGTCAATTTTGTCAATTTTGTCAATTTTGTCAATTTTGTCAATTTTGTCAATTTTGTCAATTTTGTCAATTTTGTCAATTTTGTCAATTTTGTCAATTTTGTCAATTTTGTCAATTTTGTCAATTTTGTCAATTTTGTCAATTTTGTCGATTTTGTCAATTTTGTCAATTTTGTCAATTTTGTCAATTTTGTCAATTTTGTCAATTTTGTCAATTTTGTCAATTTTGTCAATTATGTCAATTTTGTCAATTTTGTCAATTTTGTCAATTTTGTCAATTTTGTCAATTTTGTTAATTTTGTCAATTTTGTCATTTTTGTTGTCATTTTTGTTGTCATTTTTGTTGTCATTTTTGTTGTCATTTTTGTTGTCCTTTTTGGTTGTCATTTTTGTTGTCATTTTTGTTGTTTTTTTTTAAATTTTGTCGTTTTTGTATTTTTGTATTTTTTCATATTTTTGTATTTTTTCAAATGATATTGTTTTGTAACTCAGACATAAATAATACGTCTTTTGATACCAGAAGTTGTTAAAAATAATAACAGCTCACGACCGCTGCAATTGAACCATTACAAGGGCCATATTTATTTTATAGCAAACAATTATCCCCAGAGAGAAAAAGAGTCAATGCACTCCGTGACAGCCGAAAATCTCACGCATGAACTCCACACAAAAGAACAACGTCCAAAATTGCAACAATTTCAGCTCGACTCGACTCGACTTCATAACCGCAAATTGAAGAAGAAAGAAAAAATATCTCAAAATCACAACTCAGCAAAAAATAAAATAAAATCGAAAGCCGCTGCAAGGAGGAGATTTCATAATCACTGCAATTGTGACTTATTACACGATAAATTAAATTGTTATTAAAAAATATTTTCCCCCATTATGGCGGCAACTCGGCGTCGTCGTCGGGGGATCGAGTGCGCCGCCATTGAGGGGAAAAATCAACGACAACGAACAATAATAATGATTGGATTATCGAACAGAGCCGGCACAGACAAGGGGAGGTGAAAATTTTCCAATTTTAGAACCTTTGTTTGAGTGCTCCGCAATGAGCGTGCACGTTTGACAGCTATCGAATTACCTTCCTACACGGTCGTGTGAGGTTACGCAAAATTGGGTTAAACGTGTGTTTTTTTTTTTAATTTTGTTTTTTCGAATGTCTGCCTGTCTTGAAAAGTTAAATTTAGTGAGAGCAGCATCTGAGAAAACGCCGGTAAATCGCCAACAAAGATTAAAACGAGGAAAATTTCGCCGAAATTGCATTTTTGTTTCGTCGGCGCTGCAAGACATTTAAGTTGTTTCGAAAAATAGTGTTATTTTTTCCGGAGCTTCGAACGCGGGGGGCCTCTGACTTTTTCCAATCCCAACTTGATTTAATTTTAATTAGCTTTAATGGCGTGGGATGATTTTCCATCTTTCCACCGCGCCGGTTCACCGGCGTTGAAAACGGTCAAAATTTGGATTGGGCAATTTTCCTCCAATTAATCGCGTGAGCGCGCGATAATCAAACAATTTCCGTGCGGGAAAACAAATTGCGATGCGCGTGCCATCTATGCTTGGGCGGGCGAAAAAATGCCTAAAATTAATTTGACAGCTGACAGGTGAGGAGGGGAGGGGGCTCCAAAACAAAAGAAAGGGAAAAAAATGTGCCCTACGGAGCACAAAAGCAACTTTCGCTGGTGCGTACGCGAAAGGAAAGGAAGAAGAGAGAGAGAGAGAGAGGAAATACAACCGGCTGTCAAACTGGACCCGCTCGGAACTGGATTATCATAAACAATTCATCAAACTGGACGACCTGGACCCGGAGCCCGTGCGTCTGAAATTGAGCCAAGTCATCAAAATTTAAATACGAAATTTAAATGCAAATCAAGGCTCCGATCTGGAATGAAAGCGCATGTTCCGAACGAAAAAAAACGAGGGGTCCCACAATCGCCCTGGAACGAATTCGAGTTCAATGGATTGCTTTGACAGTTGTTCGAACAAAACGAGGTTACGCGCACATGTGTCAAAGCACTGCGCCATCTTCCGCCACAAAGTGGCGGATCGTAAATCGAATCTGTGTCTAATTAGCAATTCAAGAAGTTTCTTTTCGTTTTTTTTTTCGCAAACTCTCTTTTGGGCTAACCCTTGAGTGTCCGCACGCTCAACTGTCACTCGGAAGTGAGTTCGCGCGAACAAATGCGAAATCTGTGGCCTTTTTCTTTTTTTTCCGCGGAGACGACGACGACAGGTGTCATGGGAATTTAATTTGATGATTATTTTCACCACATGGGAAGAAAGTCTCTCGGACTGTTTTTGTTGTTGTTGCTTCATTGAGTGATTGGGATGCGCGCGCGCGGTCGTGTTTTTATCGCCGAGCCATCAGCTTGAATTAATCATTTGAGGTGGGCATTGTTCTTTGAGTGAAAATTTTAACCCCAAAACTGCGCGCTGCCGTCAGCGTGCATGACAGAGATGTCAATCAATGGGTAATCGATTTCGGAAGATGCGCAGAGGGGGAGTCACAGTAGGCCTGGGCGGGGGGGCTTATCTTGATGAGTGATGTCTATGACTTCATCGTTGGCGATTGTTTCGTGAGAATGGAGATATTTTTGCGATTTTTTTCGTGATTTTGATCGCAAAAACTTTACGACTATATTGCAACAGAGATGACAGTCAGAGTTGTCAAAACAAGTTTGTACTAATTATAACTCAAATTTCGTCAAAAACTTGTTTACTCAGAAATGTGTTTTGGAGTCAAACGTCAAATGTCATAATTGAGGGAAAATCACTCAGATTCCACGATAATTGGGTCCTAAAATGAAGCTTAGATCGCTGATATTATTGGTTAAAGCTTATTTTTCTGAGTACAATGACCCATTGCACGACCACAAAGAGTTTAAAATGGATATTTAGATCAATTTTGAAAAAATAAACCTCGCGGTCCTTCTTGACAGAAAAGCTCCTACTTGACAGCTCGTTCCAAGGGGACCATAGTTGATCCATCGAAAAAATGTTGTCTTGTCAAAAAAAAAAATTGCAATAAAATGAAAAAAAGTGATCAGAAATGGTTTTTAATCGTATTTTTTACCGTTGTACATAAAAATTTACATAGGGCTTTAGATTAGTACCCAATTGAGTGAAATAACCCAAATCTGAAGTAATTGACTCTTATCTGACAATAGGGTCCTGAAGCCCTAAAAAAATTGTTGTGTACAACGGTAAAAAATACGATTAAAAACCATTTGTGATCACTTTTTTTTAATTTTTATGCAAAAAAATAAATTTACAAGACATCGTTTTTTTCGATAGATCAACTATGGTCCCCTGGAACGAGCTGTCAAGTAGGGTCTTTTCTGTCAAGAAGGTCCGCAAAAATATGTTTTAATAATCTATTTGGCTCTCTAAAAAGACTCGACTCTGACTCCGACTCCAAAAACTATTACCATCAAAATGTTGAAAATTTGTCAACTCCGGCTCCAGCTTTTGAAAATTTTGTGACTCCGAATTCTCAAAATTTGCTAACATCAACTCCGACTTCGAATGTACCAAACTCCACCAACTTCTACTCTGACTCTAACTCCAACTCTACAGCGTTGAATTTAGCAAATCAGTCTGACTCCGGGTCTTCAAAAGTACCCACAACCACCGACTCCGCCGCCTGGTAAAATAAGTGAAATTTATTCAATTTTGAGCAATATTATGGCAGAGTTGACACTTAAAATGATCAAAACAAATAAAAATAATCATAATTTGTCCAAACCAAACAAGCTTAGAAATGGATAAATTTGACTTAAAATCCATTCAAAGCTAGGACAATTAATCTCAAATCTCGCTTTTGAGTCAGCTTAATTGCGATGAATTCAGCAGTATATTGGATTAGTGACAGTTCCGGCTGCATCAAAAGGTAAACAAACCGAGAACCGAGGCAATTTTTTTGGCTTTCTAGGCGCAGTCAAAAATATAATTTTACCCAAAAATGACGAACTTCTCGTCACAGTGTCCTGAACAATTTTCGAGCTCGAGCTGTCACAGCCCTGCAAAATATGGTGGCTGACATATCGGGCGGTCAGTCAAAAAAAAAGCTAAAAATCGCCTGACATAAAACTTTTGCTAGAAAGAGATAGGAAATTTGATGCAAACAAACTCCTAGCTGCCATGTAAACATATTTTGAAAGTGTTAGTAAATTTCTGACTAGAAAGCCTTATGTTACCGGACCCAAGCCAGTTCATTTCGAATTCTGAAACGGAATTCGATTCGAATCGTATACGAATTCCGTTTCAAACGCAAAAACCGGTTCCATGTTAGAACCGACTGGGTAATGTCCAAGTTATGTCAGATTTGAGGGATAATCACTCAGAATAAAAATCTTATTAAATTTATTCAAACTTGGGAAAATTCATTCAAACTTTACCATTTACTCATTTCTGAGTAGGTTAAGTTTAGTTGAAAACTGAGTGATTTAAAATGAGAGTGTAAGCCAAAATAGTTATTAAGATTTAATGACATACACACACGTTCAAAATCACTCAGTTTTCGTCAAAACCGATCTTACTCAGAAATGAGTAAAGGGAGCATCCATCAAATTTGAGTGAATTTCACTTAGATTTGGGTGAATATAACTCAGTTTTTGTGGAATTTTGAGTGAAATTCACTCAAATTTGACAGATACTCCTTAACTCATTTCTGAGTAGGTTCGGTTTTGACGACAACTGAGTGATTTTGAACGTGCGTGTACACACATGTTAAAAATTATTCAAATTTTGTCATGTCCAAGCATACTCAGAAATAATTATCTGAAAGTTATATGGAAAACAAAGCCTAATAAATCATAGATTTGAAACCTGAGCTTCTGAATACTCAGTTATTCCCACTCCGCGTTATAAAAATTGGATGGTCCGGATTCTCCAGCACTCTAAAAAGACTGGATTCAAACGACTCCGACTCCAACTCCAACTATTTCCATAAAAATGATGAAAGTTCGTCAACTTCGACTTCTCAAAATTTGCTGACTCATCTAGGACCAGTTAGTTAGTCAGGGGGTGTCCATAAACGACGAAATTTCTTGCCCCACCTTCCTCGAGGATCAACTTCTACTCTGATTCCGACTCCAACTCCGACTCCGATTCCATTAAGTGGCAGAGTTGACACTTAGAGAAACCAACACAAATTTCATATAACTCAAATTTGTCAAAACAAAACAAACTTAGATACGGTTAAATTTTTCTTTCAAAAATAACAAAATGTATCCCAAAACTCACTTCTGAGTAAGTTTAATTCCAACGAATTCTGAATACCATTGGTTCAACGTCAGCTTCGGCTGCATCAAAAGATGCATCGAAATGTAAACAAACCGAAAGGGAGGGGGGCTTGGCAATCCTATTAACCTATATTGCGTCTGCCGCATGATGGGTCCGGTTCAGGTCCGGTTGGCCACGTTGCGGGCTCGGGAACGCGCGAGGCTGCAGAGTTTGCGTTTCGCTTTCGATGCGTTTCAAACTCAAGGGGTTTGCTGGTTACGGTGGTCTGCTGATAGATTTGGGAAGGAAAAATATGATTAAAGGTTGTTCAAACTTTATACATTTAAATTAAAGAAATAAATATAGAAAATTCGTGTTCCAATTTGACAGTAAGGGGGCAATTATCTGTAGAATATTGTAAATTTATCTTTCCATGACAAATTAATATGTTTTTTTTTTTCAATAAACAAATATGCTGTAGTATGGAATATTAATTGCCAGCTAAATGAATCAGACGAATTTGACGAATTCAAGTTTGTCAGATGACAACCGAGGGGCTCTTCTCCAAAAAATCTTGTAAATTTGACGTTTAATGAAAATTCAAAGTTTTTTTTTCTCGAAATATGCAATTTGTTGTGATTTTTAGAATTTGTTGCAAGTCTTTAGATTTTCAAACTCAAGGTAATAAAAGTTTGACAAATTAACAGGGGCTCTTCCTACTACAATCTTGTAATGTTGACTATTCATGATGTGTTTTTTGAGCAATTTTGAAGCAGTTTCAATTGAAACATTTTATGAACTTTCGACAAATCCCGCAACACCCAATCTGACAGCCGAGGGGTCCAACACCACTTTCGATTTCGTTCCATCTGTATTCCGCGTGCAGTTTGCACCTTCTCAACCCTTTTTTTCTCAACATTTCTTTCCCTCAATGTCCACCACGTACAAGATCATCCGACGACGACGTGAAATCTGGCGTCCACTTCCCACTCAGTGCGTTCCGTTTGAATTCCGTTTAGAATTCCGCTTGAGCGAAAAAAGTTCGATTCGAATTCTAAACAGTGTTCGTTTTAGAATCTAAAACGCATTCCGTTTCAAACGCAACAACCGGTTCCGTTTGAGTTTTCGCCGCAAATCGGTTTAAGCGGAATTCAAACGGAATTGAATCCGAATGGACGGATAAGATTTGACAGCTTCTTCTTCTTCTTGTTTTTCTTTCTTTTTGATTTTCTTTTTGTTGAAATTAGATCGAAATTTAACACTGATTGAACCGTTTTGGCCTATTTAGGCAATTTTTATTAATATTTAAAAATTAAACAAGAAAAACACTCCCCACCATGAATCCCTAGGTTTTTAATTACATAAATTTGTAAGTTTCACAATATATTAATAACACTTAAAGGTCTAGACAGCACCTCTGAGGTGTCGGTCTTGTTATCGTCTTCTTCGGACTTCTTGGCAGTATTGACCTCGTCGCGCTTCTTGGCGGCTTCGGTCACTTTCTTGGCCTCCTTCTTTGCGACCTTCTTGGCAGCCTTGATTGTCCTCCTCCGGAACCGACCAACCTGCGCGAGTCACGTATCGACGACAGTCGGGACCGGCGACGAATATGCTGCTGGCGACGGCACAGGGTCAGAACCTTCAGGAACTCGGCTATGACCTCCTTGCGCTCCTGCACCACCGGCGTGATGAGATGCTGGATCTTGGGCGCCTTCAACTTGGTCTTCTTGCCGTCCATCTCTGGCAGTGGGCGCTTCACCACAAACCGGTGGACGTCGTCCTCTTTGGACAGGATGCACAGTTTGCGGTTGTTGGTTGCTCGCTTCGATTCAAGACGACGCGGCACGCTCGTATCGGAAGGCACAACGCGACCGACAGCAAAAGTGGCCCTTCTTCAGCAGCAGACGGACACGCGGGTTGGTCAGCACGCCTTGCTTGTCGTTGACATCGGCAATCTTGAAGACGTATAACTTCTATTCATCGCCCAGATGATCGGCACCGACTTCCACACCTATGCGCTTGTCGTAAAAGTGGCGCAGAATGGGGTCATCTATGATCTCGATGGGTTTCTAGGCCCCCGTAGTTATTCCGGCGCCTTCTCTTCCTTAGCCGGCTTATTCACGGGCCCTGAAAGAGATAAATATATTACTTTTCTAGTCCAATTATCAAACTAATACAATTCTTACCCGTCCTTATTATATCGCATCATTCAGCGATGTCGAGGCCTTGACATCAATCGGAAGAATCTGATCGCAACCCCGGCACTAGACGGCACAACAAGACGCCCATCGCAATCAGCAATCCGGAATGTGGTACTGCGCCACCGATCGACACTTCCTTCTCTTGCCATCTTCCGCTGATCGACGCATCTCCAGTCGTTCGGCATAGCACAGGCGGCCGCGGCACAGTAAACAAAGCGCATGTCGTGCTCGTTGCCGTCGATCGTGGCACTGAAACTTCCGTCCGGTCGCTAAACCGCGGCCACTCCGTCGATGATGGCGAGGGCCACCAACATCGTAATGCCGGCGTACTTGATGGCCTGAGGACCCCAGACCGCAGCACTCCGGCGGAAGTTCACCACCTGCTGCGAAAAAAAAAATGAAAGAAGTCTTCAGATTAATCCAAATTAATCCAAAGAATCAAAGGCCTACTTGGCCAGCAAAATTTTTAAAACGCGAACAAAATATTTACTTGGCGCGATTTCCTCCGCGGGGACTTCGACTGCTGCGTCCATCACGAGACTTGCTGGCACTTTGTCGGCACTCGAAAAAAATCCTGATTGAGCAAGTTTGGCATTTGCTTCAGCAGGCAACACTCACACGCTTAAAGAAAAACCACTTCGGCGAAACGCGGCGAAATGTCATCGAGGTTCCGCCGTACACCAGCAGGTGTCGCCCTTGTGCAAAAAATGCTCAAACGGAATCGAAACGGAACCCAATCAGACAATCTGTTTAAAATATTTCGAACCAATTTTCGAAGCGGAATTCGAAGCGGAATGAACCCGTCAAGCGGAGAACGATTTGATTGGGTTGTTTCGCTCGCAACTCTCTTTGACATTCTTCTCGAGGGGTCCATCGCACGTCCGGGGGAATTTTCCCTTTCCGTCACGTTTCGGGGGACCTTACACTAATAAGGCGTTCGTGTGTTTGGTGAGAATTATTTGCCGTCGGAACGCGAAGGGAATATGGAAAGTTCGAACCTGGTCCGATGCCGCCGGTGGCATCGATATGGGATTTTTGAGAGGGCTAGGGCGGAATCAGGGGTAATTGAATGGTCAATATTTGGAATTTTTGAGTGGGGGCCCTTTCGAATGATGTTGATCGTTATCATTTGATGTCAGTCAAACAGGTTTGATTTATCTTTTTTTTTGGGTTATTAGCCCATGCAGCAATGTTGACTTTGACTCAAAAGTAGTTGAAGCATATTTAGCGTGGATTTTGACAGCTCAAAGGGAAATTTTGTTTTTAACATTATTTTATGCATCAAAAAGCGTAAGTTTCGACACATTTCGTCGTTCACCCTCCAATTTGTCTCTTCGTAGTCTGCTACTGACCCCCGAGGGCATCCTCTTTTGACGGTTCAAGCGGAATGCCTTCCGCTGTGGAGGTGCCTTTTATACGCGGTCGTAATGACGACGATGATTATAATTATTAAATTAAACATTTTCTCAGGTTTGCGTCTGGGCGGCATCGCCCAGCTCGAAGAATTCTTCACTGTGAAATCGAAGGAAGTCAAAAAGGGCTAAAATTTGGTGAATTTTGACAGTTTGCAAATGTTTGACAGTTGTCCTTATGTCACAATCAAAACAATAAATTTTTCGTCGAAATTTCAGATTTGACAGATTTTTACACCCAAAGTAAATCAGAATAAAATTATAGTTTACTTTGACAGTAGAGTTGACAAACAGTACACGCTCAAATGAAAAACGTGACAATTTGCTTATTTCAACAAAAAAATCTCACTGTTCTGCTTAACTTTTGTCCAAAAACAAAAAGTGACCTCCCTGGGTGCGGTCAATTGTGGTCATTAATTTGCCGCACCGATTTTGTTTAAAATGTTCCTCCAGTAGCTCATTCTCCTCCCTTCTGGGCACCCCTTAAACACCAGTTTAAGGGCTAATGGCCGCAACTTAGCGCAAATTTCTCCCGCCACCAACTTTCGTCAAACAAGTCAAGGTGTATTCACTTGGCAGGGTGTCATCGTTTCGCGAAAAATTTCCCGTGCTTCTCTGTCTCAGAAATTGCTGTCACGCACCGAGATGGAAAGCTCCTCCCGGAATGACATGCATTGAGGGCGTCTTCCCGCCGCCAGTGACCGCGCGCGCGCCACCTGAATTAGCAATAAAGTTCATGGCGCTGGCGAAAACGAAAAGAAATTTCGCACCAAACTCCGCGGTTGTCAACGGTGGCCGGCGTCCAGCGGAGATGTCGCGAGGAAGATGTTTTCTTCAAATAAACACGGGGAATGTGGCTTTGAATGCACTTTTGGTCAACTGAACCTAGGGGAAATCGGAAATGATTAACCCATGCAGCAAAAATCGTTGTTTGAACTCAAAAATTGAGTAAACACTTCTAAGCGTGTTTTCGAGCTATCAACAGTACACGATCATTGCAACCGACTCAACGCGAGTTAGTTTTTAGGTGCAACAACTGTCAAACGACCCTGCCAACAATTGAGCAAAGATCGCACGTGTCGTTTCACGCCGGAGAAATTTGCAAATGATTTCGTGATGATGGCGACGGCGGCGGCGTTGACACTCCCTAGCGCGGTCAAATTCCGTTTCCGCGGAAGTGGAAGAGCCCAGACAGGTGTGTAAAATGAGGTGTTTGACACCTGCCCGTTTGTTGTCGGCGTCGGGGGAAATTTCAGACACACTTGAACTAATCACGCCAAGGTGTGTTTGTGTGAGTGCAGATTTGCATGCCATTGTTGTTAACCTAGACAGCGAAAAGGTGTGAACTGGGGCTAATTGAAAGGCTGATTGGTTCATTTTTGGGTTCAAAGGTAGAAAATGTGCTGCAAAACTGATGAGCGTGCAAAACGTCAAAAAGGTTCGTACACTCGCAAATTAAAAAACATCAGATTTTACTACTTTCTCGAGAATATATGTAGCAAATTTCAGATTTAGGTAAAGTTCGCTAAAATCCGATTCAATTTCACTCATTTCATTTGAATATTGCATGACATTTACTACTGACTCACATTTGCATCACTTACCAACTGCTTTCTTAGTTAAATCTGTCAAAAGGTTGACCAACAATCGTGCAAAACGTTAAGTTTGTTTATTTTAAGTTGTCAAATATTACACTCAAATCTAAAACATCATCAAACTCACTTCTGAAAGAATGAGGCAAATTTCAGAACTCAGTTAATTTCGCTAAAATCTAGGAGAATATATTCATATATGGAGTGGAATTTATTCAAATCTGGAATTTGCCTCACTTACTCGTTCTTGAGTTAGCTCAGTTTAAGAAGAAATCTTAGTGATTTAAGATGTGCGTGTATGTTCTTAATCTGTCAAAAGCGTCTAAAGATTAAAGGTTACCCAGGCAGTTCAATTCGAATTCTGAAACGGAATTCTACTCTTATCTAGATAACTTTTTGACCTACACAGTGGGCCAAATTTTAAATTTTTCAGGTTAGAATTTTTGTTTTGTTTGTTTTTGTTTTCTAGTTTTGTTTTTTTATTAAATGATTTTTTCTTTTAAAAAAAGATCGGGTATTTTAAATAAAAAACTATTGAAAACTAATGGGAAATTTTAAGTACTATCTGTATCTTGGTTGATGTAGCCTAATATGTTTTAAACGCAACGTTAGGCAAAATTCTTCATTTGAAAATTTTTGGACTCTAAATAGTATTTCGATTAGTAAATTCAAATTAGCTAGCTTTTTGTATGATTGGCAGAGTGAGTGAATGAGTGAAAGAGTATGTAAATACTAATAAACAAATTGGTTACAGCGTTTTACGGTGGCCTTGCGATCGATTTAAAGCAAATTTAGTCCGATAGAATCTGATAAGCAACGCGTTTACGTCGGGCCGGTTGTTTTTCTCGTTTGTCGCCGTGTTTTATACATACCAGAGCCGTTTTCCTTGTGATTTTTCTACAATTTGAAATAATGTTTTTTGTTTGTCAAGCGTACTAAATTTTAAATAAATTCAATTAGTCGTTTCCTTAAAACGCGTCAAAAACATTCTCTTAGTCTTAGCATTATAGCTCAGAAAGCACGATAACGAGTGTTGCTTCCACGCGATTATCAAGTCCTTTTTATAGCTCCGTAGATAATTTGTTATTTACAGATCACTTATCTTATAATTGTTTAGAATTTGAAATCTCGTCTATGATTCACTCGAACTGAATACACTACGCAGAGTTTATGTATATTTGTGGTTTTATCTTTCCACAGCCGGCTGTCTAAGATTAAACCATTTTCGTTTAAATTGTTAGCAGATAAACGGGAATTGTCTCATCAGCAGCATCCGATTGTTTGCCTTGAGAATAATACATCACCCTATAAACAAAACATATTGACTTTTGGGTCACATCATCATCTTCTATGATGAATCCTGATCATTACCCTTTCCTACTAACAAAATCCCAAGTAGAAGTAGTTTTTCCGGCACACGTGGGGGTGTGGATATCGTATAGAACCCACCCTTGGTAGCAACCTGTGCATACTAACATTCCCGTCCCGTCCCCTCGAGATCTACAAACTGACATGGCGGGCGCCGTTGGTGGCCAACGACTGTTGCCTATTCGCACTAGCTCTAGTTTTGATGATCTTGATGTTTTATCTTTTCTGCGCATTTATACATGCTGTTGATAAGGGAAACATTACTAGATCGTTGAACCGTGTGATCGGTTGTGCTGATGGGATTTTACGGTCCTGTTCAGCAACGGAGAAGGACAACCATGGGTGGTCTCTCATGCTCATGCTCATGCTCATGCTCAATTCTGAAACGGAATTCTACTCAAATTGTATACGAATTGGGTCCTAAAATAAAGCTTAGATTGCTGATATTATTGTTTACAGCGATAAAACTTATTTTTCTGAGTACAATGACTCTTTGTACGACCACAAAGAGTTTAAAATGGATTTTTAAATCAAATTTGAAAAATAAACCTCGCGGTCCTTCTTGGCAGAAAAGTTTCTACTTGACAGCTCGTTCCAAGGGGACCATAGTGGATCCATCGAAAAAATGTTGTCTTGTCATTTTTTTGCTTTTAAAATGAAAAAAAAAGTGATCAGAAATGGTTTTTGATCGTATTTTTTACCGTTGTATTTACAATTTACTCACTTTCACCAGCATGAACTTACTCAGGAATGAGTTGAACGTCAGATTTGGGTAAATTGCTCTCACAACCTACTCAGAAATGAGTAAAGGGGGCATCTGTCAGCTTTGAGTGAATTTCACTCAGAATGCCACGAAAACTGAGTAATATTCACCCAGATCTGAGTGAAATTCACCCAAATTTTACAGATGCCCTCTTTACTCATTTCTGAGTTAGTTCGGATTTGACGAAAACTGAGTGATTTTTAACGTGCGTGTAGGTAAGTCCCTACAAATCTGACGTTTGACCTCAAAACTCATTTCTGGTTTCGACGGAAACTGAGTGATTTTAGGTGAGACTTTTCAACAAGAGGATTTTTTTTAAAGGAACCAAAGTGAGTGAACTTCATTTCCGGTCAATTTTCAACCTCCGAAAAGAAAACTACTTTCTCAACCGGTAGAATTCACCTGTTAAAAAAGACAGTCCTATCGAATTACCAACGCGGACACTCCTAAAGGCTGAACCCAATTTGCCATCTGATAAAGACCATAAAAGCTCTTTAATTCGTACCCTCGTAAAAAGACACGCACGCGCATCGGGCTCACGCAACGTTGACGAAATTTTGGGTGGTTTGATTTGGAAAGGTCGAAATAGGTTTCTTTTAATTCTTTATTCCCAAGAACTGACAGCTGTCAAACACTCGAAATCACGTGGTTGAAAATCTAGGAACAATGGTGTTGAAAAGTCAGTTTGACAGTTGATTTTTGACGTTTGATGTTTAAGCGTGTATTACACACACATTCAAAACCACTCAGCATTCGACTAAACTGAACCTACCCAGAATTTAGTAAAGTTTGAGTGAATTTCACTTAGAATTCAATGAAAATTGTGTGAAATTCACTCAAATCTGACGGATGCCCATTTTTATCATTTCTGAGTAGATATCATTGAGGTTATTTTAACAAAACGCTAATATCAAAACATTCATCCCATCCGCCCTTCCGAAATGTTACCCCCCGTACGCAAAAGCACGCACTTTCGCCAATAACCGATTGATCTTTGGCCGGATTGGCTTTTTAGTGGTCCCGAAATCGCCATTATCACCGCGGGAGCGATCACGTGCGGCCACAATTGTACCCAAATTTGGTCCATACAAAGTATGTGGATGGCTGATTTGACAGTTTCGCAACGGTTTGCCGAAACAAAAAAAAGAGATCAAAAGTTTGGCAAGAAACTAAGCACTGATTAAAGGTGGGACTACAGCTTGTTTGTTTCAACTTTCGGAGAGGAAAGTGTACGATAAAACAAACGCGGGGTCGTAAAAACGTTTAATTAAATCAACCGAAATGTGAGGCAAACGAAACAAGAGTGTGCAAATTTGACGTTTTGTTTGCGTGAGCAAACACGCCGAGGGGTACCTCAATCGCTGCTGCTGCTTAAAAATGTAGCTCACATCCGATCGATGGATGGAGGTCATAATTCTGGCCCACGGGAGATCCGTCAGGCAAAAGATTTCGTTTTCTTGAATTTAGCGTGCAGGCACGCGAAGTTTTGTGAATTCGGCTTGATTTGGCGGATTTTATTTTTAGCAAACATTTATATTGTGCCTAATTTAAAATGCAAGGTTGTTGGGCGTTCGTCACGTGAGATAAATTGCCACGTACGTCAAATGGGGAAGAAATTTTTCGACCTGTGAGTCATCCAATCGGTTATCACGATCTTGTAAATGGTTTAGCGTGTAGTTCCGGGTAGAGAAACGTCAAATATTGAACCTAATAAGAAATGTGAATTACACTCAGAATTCAACGAAAATTCAGTGAAATTCACCCAGATCTGAGTGACGTTCACTCAAATTTGAAAGATTGCCCATTTACTCATTTCTAAGGAGGTTCGGTTTTTTACTTAATTTGATTTTGAACAAGCGCAATTTAATGTTTTCAAACGAGAACTCTAAAATAAGCGTGCATTGTTGACAGAATTGTAAAGTCTCGTGGCGCGGTGGATAGCGGCTTCGGCTGCCGATTCCTAAGTTGCTATGGGGCGCGGTTTCGATTTCCGCCTTATCCTCCTGGCCTTCTATCGGATGGGGAAGTAAAACGTTGGTCCATTTGCGTAAAAGAGGTTTTGTGTGACTCGCTACACATAACCTTCGGACGCCTAGAAATGAGCAGAAACTTGCAACAGAGACCACAAAATAAAGTAATTTATTCTCAACCGGGGGTCGTTAAAGTGGATTGCTTAGCTTTTTGTTGACAGAATTAATGAATAAGCACACCCAAAATTCAGAGTCGAGATAATCGTTCTCTCAAAATTTATTGAGGGCTCAGTGCCAAAATCGATAGAATAATGGTACCAACTCACACCATCATAACAAATGAGTTAGTTGAATCAATAAATCTCCAACAAGTGTCATACATCGACTTCTGACTTCTCCTTGGTCACCAAGCTGTGGTGGCCGAGGCAGCTAAGTCATTGGATTGGTTTGTCAAAGGTCTCTAGTTCGATTCCCGTTGTCGACACTTTTGGTTTTTTGTTTGACGGATGAACTTTTTTTGCAAATGAACCTCGAGAGAATAGTTCTATCGCCCATCTCGAGCTGTGTTCTCTGCGTCCGTGAATGGTACCACTATTCTCTCGACTCGAGACCATCATTCTCTCGGACTAGCGCTGCCAGTTTTGGGTGCACTCGAAGAATCAAAATCACTCAGTTTTTGCAAAACCAAACCTACTCAGAAATGGGTAGGTGAAGCATCTGTCAAATGCACTCAGAATTGAAATTAACACAGATCTGAGTGATATTCACTCAAATTTGACAGAAGCCTAATTTACTCATTTTTGAGCAGATTCAGTGTTGATAAAAACTTAGTGATTTAAAATGAACCTGTCTAAAAATTACTTTATTGAATCAAAACCAACTGTCAAGTTGAAATAGCTCTTAATCTAAAACAAAACAAAAATTAATGACAGTCACTGGCACGTGTCGTAAATTATACCCAATCAATAGCCGTTCAAAACAGACGACCAGGAGAAAATCGAACACAAAAAGGCAGCTCCACAATTACCGCTCCAACGGGGGGTGGCGACCACCCCGAAGAAGGGAGGTCTAATTTCCACCCTCCCTCACCTCGGTAGCAATCAGCCGTGCAAAACCTCGAACGGCGGCGCGTGCGATAATCTCCCTTTCAACGCTCGCAGATTATCATCTTCTTCGGTCCTCGGTACCAATTGTCTCTGTTTAACTGCCGGCTGAGTCACTGCAACTAGACAAGCGGACCAAAATTTTTGGTTTGGAAGGTTTGGTTAGTTCTCGGAATCGCCACCTGTCAAAAGTGGCGCTGTTCAACCGTTTGAGTGGTCTGCAAGAAAATGATTTCTTCTTGACTGTTTCTCAAGCTTTTCAAACAAATATAAGCGAAACCTTGTTGGATTTGACGAATTGGTTAGTTCACCGAATCGCCACCTGTCAATGTGGCGCTGTTCAACCCTGTTACAATTAAAAATCAATGCAAAAAAAGATTCTCATGATCAATTATGATCAGAGTTGGCTATTGCAGCAACTTCAACTCCGGCTTCTGATATTTTAGAGATTCCTACTCCGACTCAAGCTCTCCAAATAGACTCGACTTCACTCGATTTAAATTAGAATCCGACTCCAACAACAACTTCCTTCAAGACTCCCTTAGTTGCTGACTCCGATTCCAACTCCACAGCAACTCTTTTTCAAAGATGTTGAAAATTAGCCGACTTCAGATGCTGAATATTTACCGACTCCGATACTGGCATCTCAGAATTTTTCGACTCCAACTCATGCTCCGACTCAATTCTCAATTCAATTCGGTTTTATTTGTGAATAATCAAATTACAATTTGTACATATTATGAACCTAACAGAGTTTTTGTGTTCATTTCAGCTGTGTGTTACGTCTTAATTCGGTTTAGAGCAATTATTACTGTTAATTAAATGCACAAACAAGAGTAAGAAAAAGTTTTCAAAAAACTTACGCAATTGCTAATGATAGGGGATAGGAATAGAAAAAGCTTACAACTAGATCACAGCAAAATTTAATCAATTATAGATGTGCTTGATCATCAGCTCCCCAAGGGCCAGGAATTGCTCCGCTTTGTTACGGCAGGTCCGGAACCGCGTCATCATCTCCCCCGCGAGAGCAAAGAACTCTGGCAGGGTAAAGAGATCTTCCCCGGTGACTTCTTGCTGGGCCGCATTGCCGCTACCGGCAGCGACCACGCTGGCGAACGATCGACCCCATCCAGGAGGGAACGCTGGGTTGTCCGCTGGAACTGTACGATGACCAGCAGCCGGCACGGTTACGCTCGTACTTCGCTGAGGAGGGTGGGACGCTGCTGCTTTCTTTTTCCTCTTTTCCTGCTCCTCGATGTAGGTTTTCCGTGCGCTGCATCCACGGTAGTTGCTGGTATGGTTACCTCCACAGTTGGCGCACTTGATGCGCGCCTTGGTTTGCTCTGCCTTGTCCCCCAAGTCCGCCTTGCACGGCAGTGCGCACGCCTCCGAGAGGTGTGTTTCACCGCACTTCACGCAGCGGGGCGGGAGGTTGCAGTTCCGCGAGCCGTGGCCAAATTTCTGGCAACGGTGGCATTGCGCTGCGTCCGTCGGGTTCTTTGAGTAAAACCGCCAGTTTACCCAAAAACCGTCCAACGCCTTAGTTTTCCGCAGGTCTTGAATTTTGACGGTGCCGCGGTCGAAGTACAACAGGTACAGTGTGTGTGTACCTGTGACCGTTGTCTTCCGCGAGAGGACTTTTATGTCACGCGGCGTAATTCCAGCACCCGAGAGGTCCTTCTTTAGGTCGGAGATCGGGCGGTCTTGGTACCCCTGCAAGACGACCTTCACGGCAGTCTTGTGCACGGGGTCGAATGTGTAGAACTTGAAGTTTTTATTCTTCAATTTCTCCACAACCAGGTCGAAGTTCTTGCTGTCAAATGTGTAGACTTGCACTGACGACTTACCGATTTTCAGACAATATCCGAGGCCTTCCAGCAACTCGTCAATATCGTCCGTCAACGTGTCCAAAACATAGATTGGAGGTGGTCTACGTTCCTTTGGAGAATTATTCGTTTTTGACGTCAACACTTTCTTCCGTGCACGTTCATCGTATTCGTCGTCGTCGGTAGTGCTGCTACCGTCGGTGTTGTTGTTGTTTTCTTCGTCGTCGCTCAGCATCTGGAACTCGTTCCTGATGGGAATGTTGGCGGATGTCGACGTGTTGGTCGTGGCACCGGAAGTACCGGAACGGGTTCGCACTGGTGATCTTGGGACATATCCGGGATGTAGTAACTTTTTGTCGATGCCTTCTGCGCTCACGCTCCCCTGCGCGATGGCGGTCGACACGGCGTTGGCTTGTTTACCTTTTTGCACACGGCCGGTAGACGAACTTCGCGGGTTTTTCGAGGCCGCACTCGAACTGCCACGGCCACGGCCGGCCTTTGGCATGCTGCAGGAGCAAACTCGCGGGTAATCACGGTAGACTACGGCGGAAAATTTCGAAAAAACTATAGAGCACTGAGCACTTGACTGCTGCTTGCTCTCGTGCGTACACGGAGGAGACATGCTCCGACTCTAGAGCCCCAATTTGGACAGTATGCGAACTGTCATTACCTAAGTGTTGGTTGACCTCCGAAATGCTTTGACCAGCATCAAGGTGATGTAATCTTACAAACTGTCAAATGGAACCGCCGATGGAATACCAAAGTCAGAAGTACCCCTCAAAAAAGGTTCTATCTACTCTTTATCTGTTAACACAAGGTAAACAAACCCTTTTTGAGGGTTACTTCCACCCGTCGTTACCATTTTGCAGAGGGTTACTACCGGTAAACTTGAAAAAAAGGATGGAAGTAACCCTCAAAAAGGGTTTGTTTACCTTGTGAACCCTTTTTGAGGGGTACTACTGATTTTGAGTGAATGGTCAAAACTCTGGTCCAAGTTCTTTTAAAAGCCACAAAAATAGCTAAAAATACCAACCTTTTTCTCAATTTTCCCCAGTTTGGCAGCGCTGCCAGCGCGTGACAAGATCGGATGCACATTTCAGGCGCAAACGTCATCGCCGACGTCGTTTTCTTCGCCCATTTCGCTACTGTTTTTCTCCTCTACTTTTCTGTCTGCACCTGGCAAATTAAGCGCATACTCTTCCCACAATTAGTGTCTATCGGGCTTAGACCATCTACTCGGCGAAGAAGAACGCGAAGAAATAAAACCCGAAGGAATGCAGCGCGCAATCGGAGGAAGAAGAAACGGAAAAGTCATAAAAAGACCGCACTCGCGACTGTCATCGTCGCAGCAGCGCAGCTGAGCCTGATTGGCTACTGGTTTGGCAAATGTCGCTTTCGTTTGAAATCGGAGCGGGAAATACCGATGTTACTTTTATATTTCTAGATTTAATGGGCTGCCCACGATAGCTGGTGTGGAACGCATCGGTACCCTGGTTTCGTCAGCCCGATGTAGAGCGAATGTGAGGCGTTTTTCACTGGGTAGAAATCTATGCAAAATTTGACAGCTCTTTGTTTACGTTTAGCAGGCGTGCACTCTAAAGGGAAAAAGGTCAATTTTAATTTTAAATACAACAAAAAACATCCAAAATTAGCTTAAATCGGTCCAACAACCCCTTCAAAACCGGATAACCCGTGCGGACACTCCCCTTGGGCAGAGAGGTGACCAAAAAGAAAACGGCCACCACCCAAATCGGAACGGTCTCGTGATCGAAAATCTGCATCATTATTTTCGCGGCTGCCTAAAAGAGTAAAAGTTTGGGAATGTCCAATCCGAAGGAGGAGGAGGGGTGGCTGCGGCTACCGGATGCGCGATCCAACCCCAACGCCCAAGGGCATCTGGACTCTGGTGGTCAAAATATTGGAAACATATTTTCACCGAAACATTCGAACTCGGCGTAGCAAAAAAGTTCAGCAACTGACCGTTGAGGTTTTTTTGTGCTTCATTCAGAGAGTTATTTCGCTTTCGGAGCTCTGGAATTTTTAGCGTGACGGAAGATTTTGTTTGGCTGATAATTAAGGGAAACACATGTTTGGAAATTTTTAACCACTTGTCACGAATTATTGCCATCGGTTGGCGAGGTTTTTTCTAGGGGCTTGGTGATAATTAAATATCCTTATCAGTTTGGTTGGAGAAAATTTGACACAGATTTGATGAACTAAAAACTAAAAACTAAAAACTAAAAACTAAAAACTAAAAACTAAAAACTAAAAACTAAAAACTAAAAACTAAAAACTAAAAACTAAAAACTAAAAACTAAAAACTAAAAACTAAAAACTAAAAACTAAAAACTAAAAACTAAAAACTAAAAACTAAAAACTAAAAACTAAAAACTAAAAACTAAAAACTAAAAACTAAAAACTAAAAACTAAAAACTAAAAACTAAAAACTAAAAACTAAAAACTAAAATCTAAAAACTAAAAACTAAAAACTAAAAACTAAAAACTAAAAACTAAAAACTAAAAACTAAAAACTAAAAACTAAAAACTAAAAACTAAAAACTAAAAACTAAAAACTAAAAACTAAAAACTAAAAACTAAAAACTAAAACTAAAACTAAAAACTAAAAACTAAAAACTAAAAACTAAAAACTAAAAACTAAAAACTAAAAACTAAAAACTAAAAACTAAAAACTAAAAACTAAAAACTAAAACTAAAAACTAAAAACTAAAAACTAAAACTAAAAACTAAAAACTAAAAACTAAAAACTAAAAACTAAAAACTAAAAACTAAAAACTAAAAACTAAAAACTAAAACTAAAAACTAAAAACTAAAAACTAAAAACTAAAAAACTAAAAAACTAAAAACTAAAACTAAAACTAAAAACTAAAAACTAAAAACTAAAAACTAAAAACTAAAAACTAAAAACTAAAAACTAAAAACTAAAAACTAAAAACTAAAAACTAAAAACTAAAAACTAAAAACTAAAAACTAAAAACTAAAAACTAAAAACTAAAAACTAAAAACTAAAAACTAAAAACTAAAAACTAAAACTAAAAACTAAAAACTAAAAACTAAAAACTAAAAACTAAAAACTAAAAACTAAAAACTAAAAACTAAAAACTAAAAACTAAAAACTAAAAACTAAAAACTAAAAACTAAAAACTAAAAACTAAAAACTAAAAACTAAAAACTAAAAACTAAAAACTAAAAACTAAAAACTAAAAACTAAAAACTAAAAACTAAAAACTAAAAACTAAAAAACTAAAAACTAAAAACTAAAAACTAAAAACTAAAAACTAAAAACTAAAAACTAAAAACTAAAAACTAAAAACTAAAAACTAAAAACTAAAAACTAAAAACTAAAAACTAAAAAAAACTAAAAACTAAAAACTAAAAACTAAAAACTAAAAACTAAAAACTAAAAACTAAAAACTAAAAACTAAAAACTAAAAACTAAAAACTAAAAACTAAAAACTAAAAACTAAAAACTAAAAACTAAAAACTAAAAACTAAAAACTAAAAACTAAAAAACTAAAAACTAAAAACTAAAAACTAAAAACTAAAAAACTAAAAACTAAAAACTAAAAACTAAAACTAAAAACTAAAAACTAAAAACTAAAAACTAAAAACTAAAAACTAAAAACTAAAAAAACTAAAAACTAAAACTAAAAACTAAAAACTAAAAACTAAAAACTAAAAACTAAAACTAAAACTAAAAACTAAAAACTAAAAACTAAAAACTAAAAACTAAAAACTAAAAACTAAAAACTAAAAACTAAAAACTAAAAACTAAAAACTAAAAACTAAAAACTAAAACTAAAAACTAAAAACTAAAAACTAAAAACTAAAAACTAAAAACTAAAAACTAAAAACTAAAAACTAAAAACTAAAAACTAAAAACTAAAAACTAAAAACTAAAACTAAAACTAAAAACTAAAAACTAAAAACTAAAAACTAAAAACTAAAAACTAAAAACTAAAAAACTAAAAACTAAAAACTAAAAACTAAAAACTAAAAAACTAAAAACTAAAAACTAAAAACTAAAAACTAAAAACTAAAAACTAAAAACTAAAAACTAAAAACTAAAAACTAAAAACTAAAAACTAAAAACTAAAAACTAAAAACTAAAAACTAAAAACTAAAAACTAAAAACTAAAAACAAAAAACTAAAAACTAAAAACTAAAAACTAAAAACTAAAAACTAAAAACTAAAAACTAAAAACTAAAAACTAAAAACTAAAAACTAAAAACTAAAAACTAAAAACTAAAAACTAAAAACTAAAAACTAAAAACTAAAAACTAAAAACTAAAAACTAAAAACTAAAAACTAAAAACTAAAAACTAAAAACTAAAAACTAAAAACTAAAAACTAAAAACTAAAAACTAAAAACTAAAAACTAAAAACTAAAAACTAAAAACTAAAAACTAATAACTAAAAACAATTGACAAAATTGACAAAATTGACAAAATTGACAAAATTGACAAAATTGACAAAATTGACAAAATTGACAAAATTGACAAAATTGACAAAATTGACAAAATTGACAAATTTGACAAAATTGACAAAATTGACAAAATTGACAAAATTGACAAAATTGACAAAATTGACAAAATTGACAAAATTGACAAAATTGACAAAATTGACAAAATAGACAAAATTGACAAAATTGACAAAATTGACAAAATTGACAAAATTGACAAAATTGACAAAATTGACAAAATTGACAAAATTGACAAAATTGACAAAATTGACAAAATTGACAAAATTGACAAAATTGACAAAATTGACAAAATTGACAAAATTGACAAAATTGACAAAATTGACAAAATTGACAAAATTGACAAAATTGACAAAATTGACAAAATTGACAAAATTGACAAAATTGACAAAATTGACAAAATTGACAAAATTGACAAAATTGACAAAATTGACAAAATTGCCAAAATTGCCAAAATTGCCAAAATTGCCAAAATTGCCAAAATTGCCAAAATTGCCAAAATTGCCAAAATTGCCAAAATTGCCAAAATTGCCAAAATTGCCAAAATTGCCAAAATTGCCAAAATTGACAAAATTGACAAAATTGACAAAATTGACAAAATTGACAAAATTGACAAAATTGACAAAATTGACAAAATTGACAAAATTGACAAAATTGACAAAATTGACAAAATTGACAAAATTGACAAAATTGACAAAATTGACAAAATTGACAAAATTGACAAAATTGACAAAATTGACAAAATTGACAAAATTGACAAAATTGACAAAATTGACAAAATTGACAAAATTGACAAAATTGACAAAATTGACAAAATTGACAAAATTGACAAAATTGACAAAATTGACAAAATTGACAAAATTGACAAAATTGACAAAATTGAGATAAAATTGAGATAAAATTGAGATAAAATTGAGATAAAATTGAGATAAAATTGAGATAAAATTGAGATAAAATTGAGATAAAATTGAGATAAAATTGAGATAAAATTGAGATAAAATTGAGACAAAATTAAGACAAAATTGAGACAAAATTTAGATATAATTTAGATAAAATTGAGATAAAATTGAGATAAAATTGAGACAAAATTGAGCCGAAATTGAGACAAAATTGAGACAAAATTGAGACAAAATTGCGCCAAAATTGAGACAAAATTGAAACAAAATCGATACAAAATTGAGACAAAATTGCACCAAAATTGAGACAAAATTGTGCCAAAATTGAGACAAAATTGAGACAAATTTGAGACAAAATTGCGCCAAAATTGCACCAAAATTGCGACAAAATCCAGACAAAATTAAGACAAAATTGAGACAAATTTGAGACAAAATTGCGCCAAAATTGCACCAAAATTGCGACAAAATCGAGACAAAATTAATACAAAATTGAGACAATATTTAGACAAAATTGAGACAAAATTGAGATAAAATTGAGACAAAATTGAGACAAAATTAAGACATAATTGAGTCAAAACTGAGACAAAATTGAAACAAAATTGGGACAAAATTGAGATAAAATTGAGACAAAATTGCGACAAAATCGAGACAAAATTGAGACAAAATTGAGACAAAATAGAAACAAAATCGATTAAAAATTGAGACAAAATTTAGACAAAAATGAGACAAATTCGAGACAAAATTGAGACAAAATTGAGACAAAATTGCGCCAAAATTGCGACAAAATCGAGACAAAATTTAGACAAAATTTAGATATAATTTAGATAAAATTGAGATAAAATTGAGATAAAATTGAGACAAAATTGAGCCGAAATTGAGACAAAATTGAGACAAAATTGAGACAAAATTGCGCCAAAATTAAGACAAAATTGAAACAAAATCGATACAAAATTGAGACAAAGTTGCACCAAAATTGAGACAAAATTGTGCCAAAATTGAGACAAAATTGAGACAAATTTGAGACAAAATTGCGCCAAAATTGCACCAAAATTGCGACAAAATCCAGACAAAATTAAGACAAAATTGAGACAAATTTGAGACAAAATTGCGCCAAAATTGCACCAAAATTGCGACAAAATCGAGACAAAATTAAGACAAAATTGAGACAATATTTAGACAAAATTGAGACAAAATTGAGATTAAATTGAGACAAAATTGAGACAAAATTAAGACATAATTGAGTCGAAATTGAGACAAAATTGAGACAAAATTGGGACAAAATTGAGACAAAATTGAGATAAAATTGAGACAAAATTGCGACAAAATCGAGACAAAATTTAGACAAAATTGAGACAAAATTGAGACAAAATTGAGACAAAATAGAAACAAAATCGATTAAAAATTGAGACAAAATTTAGACAAAAATGAGACAAATTCGAGACAAAATTGAGACAAAATTGAGACAAAATTGCGCCAAAATTGCGACAAAATCGAGACAAAATTTAGACAAAATTTAGATATAAATAAGATAAAATTGAGATAAAATTGAGATAAAATTGAGACAAAATTGAGCCAAAATTGAGACAAAATTGAGACAAAATTGAGACAAAATTGCGCCAAAATTGAGACAAAATTGAAACAAAATCGATACAAAATTGAGACAAAATTGCGCCAAAATGAGACAAAATTGAAACAAAATCGAGACAAAATTGAAGCAAAACTGAGACAAAATTGTTACTAAATTGAGCAAAATTGAGACAAAATTTAAATTTTTAATAGTTTTTTTGACATCCCGGTTATCATAGATATGTTAGCTTTAATTATAATTCAAAACATTTTATCATTCTCATATGGTTCCAATGAATCAGACAAAGATTGACTCACCAACTAATTCATTATCTTCTTCTCACAACCTCTCCCCAACGAGCAAGCTTAACATTCGCGACGACACCCTTGACATTGCACTTTCCTTTGACCAAATCTCTCCGCGTCCTTTCGATTTCCTTTGCAGCATGCTCAACAATCGCAATCTCTTTCCCCAAATCTCCCATTTCTCTCTCTGCACTCTCTCTCTCTCTCGGCCAAAAAATCGCCAGAGGGCTTAAAAATCCAAAATCGCTTCACTTTGAGACCCCCTCGTTAAATGAGAGGAAAAAAACGAACCAAAGATTTTTTTTTATTTTTCAGTGAGAGTGATTTTTTGTCGTCTTGCGGTGAGAGCACGAACTTGAACCTGACTTGACTCCATCGAGAAAAAAAAAAGCTCGCGAGAGAGTGAGAGCGCGCAAAACCAGTCTCCACGATGGACCCCACAGAATCTCAAACTCTCTCTCGCACAAGTTTCGCGATCGTTTCGCGCGCTTGGATCTCCTGGAGTCTGATGTCTCGCCACGCCGATGAAGTATAACGTTGAAAGCCAACAGGTGAATTAAACACTCTTGTCGAGACAACCGCACCGTCCGGACGCGAAAACCGGAGCCTAGCTAGTGATATTGGGGGTTCGTCGCTTATTTTCGGGCAGCGCCGCGTTGAAGTCACCGCGCGTTTTGGTCGCGATTTTGTGCACTTGTTTTTCCTGTGTGACAATTTTGAAACAGTGTCAAGGTGGATTAGCTGCAGACAGAACCGACCGGATATTCCGGGGTGGATTTTGTGACCTAGAGTCACTCCAGAACAGGAAGACTTGAGAGCTGTGCCACAAGGATTACCAAACAGTGATTGTGAGTGTTGAAGGCCAACCTTCCACGAATAAAAGTGCTCAAAAGATTCAAAGTGTTTCAACAAAAAATAACAGGAAAAAATACAACAACAGCAAAATAGCAAACAAAAGTGATTCAACGGATAGCGAAAGTGCAAAGTTTTACCCGCCAGAACAAAAATAAAAAAAAGATCATCCCCAATTTCGAGGAAAGTGAACGCTGAACTATCAGAACTTGAAGCTGAAAGCAGATCCAGCGTGGTTTAGTGCGGAGCGGAGCGGTGTGTTGTCCCTTGATTGGATTTAAAAGGAGATTTTATTTCCTGCGGCAGCCCAGTTTTCACAGGTAATTTTCAACCAGGACTAGGGAAAGCTATATTTTGCGATTTTTTAAATTGAAAAAAACGTCACTTTGGAATTCCAAGTTAGTAATTTTTATGTGGCTAGGAGTCAAAAATATAAATAAATTACAAAATTCTTGAGATTTTACGCATTTTTATATCCTTTAACACCTGGGCTCCCAAGCTTAGTTAATTTTCTGCATCGTTTTTCATTTCAACAAAAAGGTATTAATTTTTTGACTCATGTTGATATGAATCTTTGATGGTCAAAAGTTGGCCTTGATATTTTATAATATTTTTGTAACAAACTTTAAATAGAAAGAATCAAGCAAAACATTTATTGTAAGTTGTATTTTATATAACCATTCTTTAAAATTCTATAAAATAAGCCAAACAGATATTCTGAAAGTTTTATGTTTTGCGTCTTTTTTCGAATTTTCGAAGCTGGGCAAAATAATAATTAAAATTGAATCATGTTTTTTGAAATAAGCGTTTACAATGATTTATGTTTAAAAAGAATCTGATAAAAAATAATTTCTTAAAATCATAAATATTTTCCAAACAATTAGCAACAAGTTTGAAGCATTATATAAATTAAAAAAAAAATAATAAGAGGTTTGAAACTTGCTTTGTATTTTAAACTTATTAGATTTATTATTTTGGGAGACAAAAAATTTAAAAAAATCTCTTTATTTTAAGTTTTTGTCTCCCAAAATTTTCTCAAAAAAAAAAACAGCAATTTTAATGAAATTTAATTTTTAAGGAAGAAAATTGGTGTAATTTAATGCAAGCTTTACCTTTTTTCAATTTTTTCATGTGATTATTTTTTTCCATGAATTCGTTGAAACTTTGCAAATTGATAGTAGTAGCAAAATTACTATTATGTATCAAGTATTTTGTGATACTTTTGATATAAAATTACGATAATTATGTTTGAACTTTGATTAAGTTTTTTGTTATATCTTTCCTCGTTCTAGACCAGGAACGAGTGACAAAAACTACAAATAAAATTTGTACTACACAGAAAAAAAAGTTGAATTTTGGAATGTTGAAAATTTGGTAGGTTGAATATTACCTCTTTATTTGTGTAATATTACATAAAAAATGTGTAAAAATGTGAACCTGACGAATACTCATCAAAAACTGATGAAAATTCATCATTTTTTGGGGTAAAATTTATCATTTATTTTGCCTCAAAATCTGTCACCATTTCCTGATGAATATTACCATCATTTTTTTTTCTGTGTACCTTAAGTGAATTTTCATCTATTCTTAATTTTATTTTAAAATTCTCGAAATTGATGTTAGACTTTTGAATTAGTCAAAAAAGGCTACATTTGAAGAAATTCGATTCATTTTTAATCATGAGCAAAAGATTTGTATCTACTGTTTATTAGAATCTAATTAAAAATAGTATCTTGAAATTATCAATATTTTACAAACTTTTGGAAGCAGCTAACTGTCACATTACTGAAGCATGTTCTGAAACTTTTTTTTTAATTTAAAAAGAATAAATATGTAAGAAGTTCAAAATTTGCTTTGTGTTTAGTTTAACTAATTAGGCCAACTAAATTATACTTATAATTTTCTTTCTCAAAAATTTTCTTCATAATATCAGAGAGAAAAAATATTATTACCTTTAAATAGAAATATTTAATGAAAATGTTATATTACTAAAAATTATATTTTAAATACGTTGTATAACGTTTATTTTTGCATAATTTATGGGCTTCAAGCTTCTAGCTCGAATAAAGAGTCCAACTTTAAGAAGATTTTTTTTTTCGTTTTTGTTCATTGGAACCTAGATAATTGAAAACGGTGGCATAACTGCTATAAATATTAAATATTTTGTAAAAACTGTCAATAATTTGGCTTGAAAGTTGTATTTAAATTTTTTTTAATTTTTTTTTCCTCGAGCATAGATAAGCATAAGTCAATTTGCTTCAATTTCTTAGAATTTTGAATAAGTTAGAAAAGGCACATTTAAATAAACTGTGAGCCAAGACCAATGAATTTGAAGTGTTTTTGAGCACATTTTTTTATAAAAAAAACAAGAAATAAATAAAATATTTAAAAAAAACTTTGTTTTCGTGTTGGTTTCAAAAATGGGTTTTAATCCGAAATAAAAAAAGTTAAATTTAATCATTAATTTCGGTGCTTCTTATAGAAGCGAATAAAACAGGAAAAAATTTGTCACTTTTTTATTCTTCTCAACCTGAGCAACCCTAACAATTATAAAACTAAATCATTTTTCATTTTTCACTCTTTATATTTAGGAAAAATCTACTGTTTGGAAGTGAGACCTGTTTGATGTGACTTTGCCAATGTTTTAAAAAAGTGTTTTTTTTTTTCTTGGGCAACTTTGGCTGTGTATTTTTACTAAAATTTCCTCCATATTATGTGAAAATATGTATATTTGTTGTGTACCAGACTATGCCTCCAAGAATTTTTGATTACAATTTATAGTAGAAAATGTAAAAAAAAACAAGCAAAAAACTGAAAAAGTGAATGTAAAAACATGAAAAAAAATGAGCAAAAAATTATAAGAGGTGGTAGAGTTAGCGAAATATTATCAGAAACAAACAGAAACTAAACAAGATAAATGTAAAATAAAAGACTAAAAATGAAACATTAAAAATATTAAATAAGAAAATTATATTTTTCATAGAACAAAAGTTGCTCAAAATGCCCTCCTAAACACAGAAAAAAATCGAAAAAAATTGGACAGTAAAGAGTAAAGGATTTTTCATAGTGATCGTAAAATGATAGATTAAAATTTCTCATACACATTGAAAAAAAAAATCCTCAAATATTTTTTTTGAAAAATAAGTCTGCAATTTACAATTTACAATGATGTATCACCGATAAATAGACGTAAAATATTAAGCCTTTTAATAGAATATTCATCGATCACTTCTCCTTAGAGTCTTCTAGTTGTGAATGTGCGCATCGCTCGAATTGTTTGATAGTGTTAGTGCCTACAGTTTCATACTGTCAAACGCGTGTAAGTGAGCGGTGGTGAATTCAAAAATCACGTGATGGGTTTCAGTTAAATAACTATTCAATAAAACTAGAAAATTATTTACTAAATTTTGAAGCAAAATAAAAAAAGCAAATTAAACAAATTCTTAAGTTTTACGACTATTTCTGTTGTGTGGACGGTGTGGCCTAAAATATAGATATTTGTAAAAAGTCTAAGTATCCATATTTGATAATAAATACAAAAATTACCGTCAAAACATTTATTCTCATAAGGTTTACAATCGTTTCTATAAGTTTTAGTTTTGCTATTTAGTAGGGCGAAACACTTAATAAAACTTACATTTGTCTGAATAATTCGAAAAAAAATGATTGTCAATTTATTTTCCTTTGAAGAACCACAACAAAAATTCAGTAAGAATAAATATCAAAGCAACCATCAAATGCAATTAAAAACGTGCGATGGTGAACTCAAAAAAAAAACCCTGATTTTGAGATGAAGTTTATACAAAAACAATAACAAAAACTGGAAATATGATTTGATATTATATAATAGCCTTATTAGATTTAAACATTATTTTACTTCTTGATTTGTTTGGGGAAATTTTGTAGGAAAAAAAATATCATTAGTCAACATAAATTGAAAAAAATGCATAGTTGTTTCCCTTTAAAGAACACCACAAAATGTCAAACTGATTGATTCCAGCTTTTGTATAGATGAAAAGATTAATTAACATAAAACCCATCAGTCACTAAAATTATCAATCTGTGAATGACAGTATAATGCAGTTTAAGGCATAAGGTGGTGAATTTAAAATTTTCTGTGGTGAGTTTCGGTCATTTAAATTGACCGTTATATTGGTGATTGAAGGTTTGTTTTTCTGTGACCTCCGGTTTAATAGTTCTTTTAACGTCTGCAACGCATTATCCAGCCAATTACCACCAATCTATCTCAAATGTATTTTTAACAATTTGACCCACTTTAGCCGTAACACGTTTAGTGAAAATTGTATAAATTTCCACAAATTCGATCCACTCCAGTCTACGCTCAGTTCTCAGCATTGCCTTCTCCTCCTAATGACGTCTCCCGCTGAGAATGATGCACTGGTCTAATGCACATATCCAGTACCTCGCAGCCATCCGAGTGGCAAGTGTCTGGAAATTTGGAATCGGTTTATAAATACCCACAAAAAAATAAACCGTAACGCGCACCGGAACCACACTTCCCCTTGGGCGCGTGCGGCGTGTGAGTTATTTATTACCCTTTTTTTCGTTTAACAGTAAACTCGACAAATTGATGACACCGTCTCTTCGTACTCCAAGGTGTGACCACATCGAATTTTCGGATGCCGCCAGAGTGGGTCAGTATGGAACTGGCCCAAACCGTTACCGATTTCTGAGTTTGCGAGAAGAACCGTTTTTTTCGTCTTCTTGGAACGAAACCTTAATTACGAGCTTTGATTGTCTCAAGGTAGTTAATCTAGTGTGCAAATTTGACTCAGTGTCGCACGGCGCGAGCTGTCAAAAATCTCGTACACGCTCAGCGAAACGTAGCCAAGTTGTGGGTTTAAGCTACTTTTGCTGCATGGGTTAACCTAAAAAAAAATCACGGAAGTTCGTCGAAAATAAACAACCCACAAAATTAAGACGAAAAAAACGAGAGCAAAATTAATTTTTATGCCTAATTTAATTCGGCCTTGGCAAAAAAATAAGGGAAGCAGGTGAATTACCGTTATTGGGTTTACAACTTGCAGTTTTCGGGGCGCTCGGCTCGTTAAACCAACCAACCTTGGTATGGATTGCAGGTTGTTAGCCAAAATATCGACAATTACAGGGTGAAATGGTTTCGAAACCTTAAGGGGGTGGTTTCCCACCGTGCCTAAAAGCCGGTCATTGGAGCAGGGTTTCATTTTTCGTTTTTGGGATTAATGTTATACAAGTGGCAGGGTGGATTACGGTGTACGATATGTGAGTGCAGTCATTATGAAGTCGGTTGAGCTTGTTAATTGAGCGATTTGAGCTTTTAGAGGGTGTAAATTGGTTGATGAATAATGGATAGACGTCTTGAAGCAAATAATTATCTCAATTTTGCTATAAAAATGTCTCAAAAGTTTTGTTTTTTTTTTACAGCAAAAGAGAACAAAACTCAAAATTGAGTTATTTCTTTAAGCGTGTACCATGCTGTCAAAGTGCGCTTAACAGTAAGCTGTTTTTTCGACCTGTCAAATGTACACGTTCAAGAAATTTACTCAATATTGGGTTTAGTGCGCTTTTGCTGCATGAGCTCAGCAAAACAATAACATTGCTTGACATTTCCAGCAAAACCGTCCACATTATTCAAATTGTCTCCGCCATAATTCATCGTTCGATGATCCCTGAAGATGCACTTTTCACATGAAGAAAAGGCCTCCACAAACAAATGGCCAATTTACACCGCAATTTTTTTCCGCCAACCTTCCCCATTTCAGTGGCTCCCACAATTCACTTTCTTTTTCTATATGTCACGCGGAAATACCACGAGACATTCCCTCCCCCTTCCCCATTTGAACCCAGGCCCTCACAAGAAGAGCTCACAATTCATCTCCACATACGCACCCTTTGAAAAAAAAGGTCTTGGAAATTTTTCACAAGAAAAGTTGTGCACCGTCGTTATCATCTTTCACCTGGCTGTTGTGTGGTGGCAGCAGCTGCTGGAGGACAGGTGCAGTTCTCAGGGATGTCGACTTAATTTGACACACTTTGGTGACGGCTTTTTGCCGGCACAGACAAATGGACTTCTCAATAGCAACGGTCAATTCGAATCAAAAAGTTTAGTTCAAAGATCAGCCGCTGCACCACTGGTGGCGCCACAAACATAATTTGACGTTTCTACACGCTAATTCTAGTGTCATAAATTTTTCGTTCGGCAATCGGCGGAAGAAAGTTTCGAGAAATCCTACACCTATTTTTATTACTAATTAAAAATATATGGATCACCCATAAAATTGACTAATCGAGAGACTTTTCAGCCCTCTTCCGTCATAACATCTCGAGAAATGCCACGGAATTGGACGGCCATAGAGTGGGAAACGCCGTTGAAAGCGACTTCAGTGGAGACACATAAAAATGAAGGCAAAAATAAAACACATTTTATTTCTTCGAGACTTCCCGGCAGGTCGGGCTGACCGGCCTGCCGGGAGGGATCGAGAGCGAAAATTAGCGGTTGGTTAGAGAGTCTGTGGGTCACTAGTGGCAATCAGTGGCGCGGCGGCTATTTGACGACATGGGACGAGAAGTGGTCTTTGAGGAGTTTGGCCACCGGAAGATTTCGCTTTCTGAATTAGTATGAGAAGGGTAAAAACTGAAAGTTTTTGGAATTTATTGGTCTTCTTGTAGAACAAGCTTATGATTAGGAGGTTTATCTCCAAAATGTAGTTGTTATTTAACAAAATATTTTTACAAATTGACTTAATTAAAAATATCAAGCTAAATCAACTAGAAAAGACATTGTACAAAAATCACGAAAATGACTTTGACTTATACTCTGTTTGTGGCAGAACGAGTTTTGCCGTTCACAATTAAAATCAAATGCATTTGATAAAATTTAATTTTGCCAGCCCGCACTCAAACGAAGCTTAATTTTGATGGATTTTCATTTTGGTCAGAAACGAAATACTTTAATTTAGTGATATTATTTCTCACAACGATAAAGCTTATTTTTCTGCGTACAATGATCCTTTGTACAACCGCAAAGGATTTAAAATTGATTTTTAAATCAATTTAAAAAAAAGCTAACTTTTCGGCCCTTCATGACAGTAAAGGTCCTACTTGACAGATAGTTCCAAGGGGACCATAGTTAACTTATCGAAAAAATGTTGTCTTGCCAATTTATGTTTTTTCATTAGAATCATAGAATAGAGATAGGTAGAATTGCCACTTGCCGATTCCCCCTTGTAAACGTCAAGCGACACTGCCGACAGCGCCACCACTGCTCGAAACGGGGAACTTCAGTCGAAATGCGCACTGTGCACTTTGATGGAACTGCCCTGTGCATTCTGGAGGGTGCGTTTTGTTTGACAGTGACAGATGGAAAAAGGCTTGTTGACGTTCAGTTGGCAATCAAAAATGTGAAATGGTGCTTGGAAGCCGGATGAAAAGACGAGACTAGTGAAGGTGGTAGAACGTTAGGATTAGGCGCAAATTGCGGTTTAAGTTGGAGTGCGGAGTCTTTGCTGGAACACCACGACCACTTTTCTTCACTCCGAACGGCAAAATAGTCATTTCCTCTTCCGATTCTTTACTTGGTTTGACAGCGACAGCGAAATGTCAACATGACAAAACAGATGTCTTGGAGAAGTGAAAACGGGTGTCAACTTATTTGGCATAATCTTGAAATTTAGAAAAAAAAAATGCTGATGCGAAATAAAAATCATTTAATCTTATTTAAAGCAAAATATCCTAGTTAAGGGATGCACTTATCTTGAATTTTCATAATTGTTTTGATTTGTTTTCCATGTTTTTTTTTAAAATCATTTTACATTTTTAATGAATAATATATATGTGCCAACCAGTTCTCCACATTCTTGACAGTATTATGCGCAGGGTGTTGTAGTTCCCCGTTTCGCCGCTGGCATCAGTTAGGCAGCACAGTTTTGTCCCCCGGTCGGTAAATGAGTGGCAATTCTATCTTTCTCTATTCTATGTTAGAATGAAAGGAAAGTGATCAGAAATGGTTTTAAAGCGTGTTTTTCATCGTTGTTCATAAAAATTGACATAGGACATTTGGACCCTATTATTAAAAGCATTTTTGTTAGAACACAACGAACTTAAACATTTCTCGTTTTTTGTATCTCTTTAAATCATAAGTGATTCTAGAACGATATTGTTTGAAATTTTCGTATGAATAAATTTGTATCCTCAGCTAGTTTTTTTTATACCTTTTTAAATCTTCAAGTAAAAATTAATTTATTTATATTTCATGGCATTTTCAATTCCAACACATTGTTTTTTTTGTGGTGATCGTAAGTTGTTAGATTAAAGTTTCCCATCCATCTTGAAAAAAAACCTACAACATTTTTAAAAAGAAGTCTGCAATTTACACTGTATCACAGACAAACAGACGTAAACCATTCAGCATTTTTTTTCAAACACCCATTGACCCCTTCTCACTAGAGCCATCTAGTGGAGAACATTCGCTCGAATTGATCGTGTTATTGTCTACAGTTTCATTATTAATTTACCAATTAATATTTATCATTAAACACTTATTATTCTAAATTTTGTGTAAAAGAGCCATGTTTATGTTTAATTCTTCTCACAGTTTTTTTAATATTTAAAATATCTTTCTAAAATTAACGTATTGATACCAAGTCCTATTGAACATTTTAAGCTTTCACTAACATGATTTTTTGATATTGTAGTAGTTTAAAAATTTAATAATTCAAAAAAAACTTAAAATACCATTATACAGCAATTCCATTTGAAAAGAGCCTAAACCGACAAAAAAATTCTCCGATCGGGCTCAAAATTTTTCTGGGAGTTCTTTAGCTGAAATAATAAGACCTGTATTTTTTTTGTTTGGCCATTAGGGTGACCTACGCCTTGTTAGGGTGGTCCGAAAAATTGCAATTTTCTTCGATTTTTGCAAAAACCACCATTTGAAAAGGTCGTATGAAAACTTAAAATCGCGTTTTGACCGTGACCGTGACCAAAGAGCCTATGTCTGAAAGTATTTTTATCGGATTCCTCAGAAAATTGTACATAACATATCAAAAAATTGGGGATGTCGAACCGTACATTTCGGAGTTATGATTTTTTGAAAATAAAAACTAACTTAATCCACCTATGTGGTTGGAGCCTTCCTCACAACAATGGCTGTACACAAGTTTCATCTATTTTTTAGATCCGGCTTCAAAAAAGTACATCAATATCACTTAAGTGGCCATATCTCGAGACAGGGTTGCCAGATCTTCAATGTTTTAGACTCGTTGGAAAGGTATTTTGATAACCTAACCAACGTCGGGTCGGATAGTGGAGCCGGACATAGTTTACATACATTTAAGTGAGATCCGGCTTCAAAAAAGTATATCAATATCACTTAAGTGGCCATATCTCGAGACAGGGTTGCCAGATCTTCAATGTTTTGCACTCGTTGGAAAGGTCTTTTGATAACGTAACCAACAATGGGTCGGATGGTGGATCCGGACATGGTTTACATACATTTAAGTGAGATCCGGCTTCAAAAAAGTACATCAATATCACTTAAGTGGCCATATCTCGAGACAGGATTGCCAGATCTTCAATGTTTTAGACTCCTTGGAAAGGTATTTAGATAACCTAAGCAACGTTGGGTCGGATAGTGGAGCCGGACATAGTTTACATACATTTAAGTGAGATTCGGCTTCAAAAAAGTACATCATTATCACTTAAGGGGCCATATCTCGAGACAGGGTTGCCAGATCTTCAATGTTTTGGACTCGTTGGAAAGGTTTTTTGATAATCTAACCAACGATGGGTCGGATGATGGACCCGGACATAGTTTACATACAGTTAAGTGAGATCCAAATATATGTGAAAACACATTTTTATACATAACTTTTGAACTACTTATCGAAACTTCAATCTGAATAAAACTCGATCTATGGGACCCTAAATCAAGTCGAATGCAACAAGTTCGGGTCAAATCGGTTCAGCCAGTGCCGAGAAACATGAGCTAGTTTGTTGGTCACATACATACATACACACACACATACACACACACATACACACACACATACACACAGACATTTGTTCAGTTTTCGATTCTGAGTCGATATGTATACATGAAGGTGGGTCTACGACGTTTTTATACGAAGTTCATTTCTAGAGCAGGATTATAGCCTTACCTCAGTGAGGAAGGCAAAACTGAGTTTTTCGACGCGCTTGCGCAAAAACAGGAAAATGACGAAATCGGAAAAAAATCAACTTTATTCACTAAAACTGCGATAACTTTAAAATTTCAGCGATGACCTATACTGCCCATGATCGCATAAATGTCCCATATGCATTTTCATCGTTTTTGAGTTAATGATGCAGTTTGGTTCAAAATCGTGTGCTCTTTCAGAAAAGCCTATAACATCCAGTACTTTGTTCTGGAAATCAGGAGGAAATCTAGTTTTTTAACGAAAACTTAACACGTAGCCTTATGAGTGGGACAAACTTCAAATGCGTTTTTCTCAGCTTGTTTTTTTGCATATGGGACATTTATGCGAACACGGGCAGTGTAGATGTTTTGGTATCAAAATTTTTGAAATTGAAAGACGCAACTTTTGGTACCATAACATCTATACTTATAAAACTTCTTACTATTTTTCCCAAATAGCCAAACTCATCACCTTTCTTTTGCATCTAAGACAGCTAAAATCGGATGAAATGGCGCGGAGGTATGATTTTTCGAAAAAAGAAGTTTTTGCGAAAAATGACAAAAATGGCAATTTTTCAGACCACCCTAACACGGCGTAGGTCACCCTAATGGCCAAACAAAAAAATACGGGTCTAATTATTTTGGCCAAGGAACCCCCAGAAAAAATTTGAGCCCGTTCGGAGAACTTTTTTTTCGGTTTAGGCTCTTTTCAAATAGAATTGCTGTATAAATACTCAAACTTTCATAATTTTCATTGTCAAATCTCCTGAAATTGTTATGCATTCTCACTTAGTGAGAGTTTTTTGTGTAAAAAAGCCAAAATATTCACAAAGTACACAGAATTGTTGTTAATTTGAAAAAAAAACTAAATTTTCACAATCTACCGTACTCATTTTATTTAAATTTTTAATATGGGCATCGACATTTTGTATGCATTTTCACCTTATTACTTTTTTATGTTAAAATATTCAAATTTACACAAAATACCGTATGTCATGAAAATATTCAAACTCGCATGATTTTTATGGGTATTAATAGATGCGAAATTGTGTTTGCATTTTGACGGTTTTAGTAACATATTAAAATTTTACAAAATACCTATTTAATGAAAATACTCAAATTTGTATAACTTTCAAGATGGGTATCAATCGACGAAATAAATATCAAAAATTATACATTTTCACTTTATTAAAATTTTGTTGCATACTCAAATTTTCATCAAATGGGAAAATACTTAAATTTTCTTAATTTTAATATAAGTATTAAAGGATCCAAAATTATGTACACCCAAAGTATAAGAACGAGGGAATAGTCCTCACGAAAAGAAACGTGAGGAAAGTGCTATTTTGCGAGAGTATAATCCTCTCGCGTGTTCATTCGTTCATTGGAACAGTTCATCCTATTGAGTGGCTTAAAAGGACAAATGAACGCCACTAAGTCACCGAACCATGGTGGCCCATACGGCAAAGGCACGGTTCAATATGCCTAAGGTCTTGGGTTCGAGTCTCGGTACCGGTACTTTTTTTTTGAAAGATGAACTTTTTTTGAAGATGAACCCATGAGTAAAGTACTCTCGGTACTTTTGAGATTTATCCTCTCCGTCCGCACACAGTACCATTTTACTACCGAATCGTGCTCTTTATCCTCTCGTATGCCGATGCCCAGTTCTGGGTGTATGTTGATTTTGACTGTTTCAGAGTTTTTAGAATAAAATATTAAAATTGTCACAGAATACCGCATTTTGTAAAAATGATCGAATTTCATAATTTTTACTATATGTATTAAATGATACGAAATTTGGCATACAATTCCAGTGGTATGATTACCATTATGTTAATTATGGAAATCGGAGTATTTTCATAAAACTCATTCATCATAAAATTTGGTATTTTGTAATAAAATTAACGTTTTACAAAAAAAAAGCTGTAAAATTTTGCATGGTTCTATGTATATCCATAATGAAAATTATGAAAAATTGAATATTTTTAAAATATACGGTATTAGTTTTAATTTGAGATTCAACCATGCAATTTTGAAACATAAAAATAAGTATGTGAAAGTATGCAAAATAAAAGTTAAATACTGCTAATTTTTGCATGCAACTTTCCACTATAATGTTGTTGCTGTAGGCTATTCACGAACCACGTAAACCTGTGAGGATTCTTAGAAAAAATATTTACGTAATTTGTCAATGGTATCTAAAATACTCAAGTTTTCATATATTGTGATAATTTTGTGTAATGATGAGAAACCTCATGGAAAGTATGGTTTCATTTGAATAAACGTGTATATTTAAAAAAATACCAAAAATATATGAAAATCCATCATTGCATAATATTTGGATATATTTTTTATTGGATGCGATTAGAACAAGCACAGAATTACAAAAAAAGTGCATCGTTTACTAAATTTCAAGCTTTCAAGAGCTCTCAAAACTGCTTTCCATATTCAAACTGTAGTCAGGATTAGTCTCAGTCGACGGTAATAAAAAAATCAAGAAAAAGGGTCATTTTTTATTTTGTAAATGGCAATTTTTTCTGCAATTTAACATATTTTTCTTAAAAACGATACGCATGATCGAAATTTCACAAAAGTAATTTTTCATAACATGAATTCATGAATTAAAAAAATATGTTGGGATCATGAATCATGGAATCATGACATGTACTTTTCTGTCTGTGACCTAAATTTTGAACATGATAAAATGTTAAACTTAGAACGAAATCTTACTACATAATATCACATCGGTAGAACTTGAGATTCAAAAAGAGGGATTTATACAGTGCTGCCTCTAGCGGTGGAGAGCTCCAACTTTTATAACAGATTTTATAATAGATTTAACCGAGGGGTTGATCAACAGCACGATTTTTTCTCCAGCCTGAGCAAATAACTCGAAACACAACTTTAGAACCCCTTGACTGATAGAAACTGGCATAAACTGTTATACACATAAAAGAAAACAACATCGTAGCTGGCCATGCAAAAAAAAAACAATTTTCTAATGTTTACAAATTTCCGTCCATCTTCAGGAACCATTTTCGTTCATATTCCATTGCGTCCTAAAAGAAACGGATTTCCATAAAAAAAAATCTGATGAAAAATGTTTAGTGTGAACATCACTTGATCGAGAACCAGAGAAGTGCCATCTGAATGGATTATTTTCCGGTGGTTGGGGATAGTTGGATTTGTTACGAGCATTATTTTTATGAATCTTGTACAAAGAAGACATAAGTTGAACTGAAATAAACATTACGCTTGAAAGGTACGGTAGTTATTTGAAAACAAGTGGTTCAATGAAGCAATTTTAAATGTGCCTCCAAGTGATCACTTCTGTTGTCTTAGTTGATGTCACCAGGCCAAGTTTTTTTTAACTTTCAATCTGTACTCTTGTTAAGATGGTTGTTTATGGAAGACGCAAAACGCAAAACGCTTAACATTGCGTGTGATGGCCAGTTTAACGGAAACACATTTTCACTCAATTTTTAGTTGATTTTTATGCAAATCGTGATGAGCTTGTTTGTTTTGATTCGTTGCCACGAATGTCAGTCTAACTGGTATACATTTTCTTTTATGAGATCGTAGTGTGCTGAGAAATCATTCAGGACAAATTTATCGTAGAACACTAATGAACTGATTTCTCGTCACACTTTTTGAGCAGAAATTTGTTCAGAGTTCCACGGATGTGATAATATGTTTTATCTTTCTATTGAAGAAAAGAAAATCTCATCAATATCAAACCTGCTCTTCATGCCTCATTGAACTCTCTTCCTTCTTCATTTGTAACAATTTTCCCGACAATCCAATTTGCGTCCACTTGACAAACCACACGCTGATTTGCCCCGCGCGCTCTCTCACCTCCAAGTTCAATTCCAACAACTCCTCTCGACGACACTAATTTCATCTCCAAACAGCCTCAAACTTTCCTCTTCTGCTGCTGCTCATGCCGTCCCCCGTAACAGGCAACAAATTCAAAACAAATAACCGCGCAGTGCACTACTTAACATTCCAACCTGTCTTCCCCCTTCAAACTCAACTCGGAGTCTCTGCGATCTTGAGACCCCTCGTCAACTCGACACCGCGTGAGACCCCTCGACTTGGGTTTCACTTTCCGCCAAAACAACCCGCCGCTCCAATTTTCTTCCCCCTTCCGCGGGGCCCCCCCAGTAAATTCCAAATCATAATCGTAACGGAGAAGCAGCGCAACCCACTTGGCTTACCCCTCGGTCGGTCAAGTTCCCGCGGCGACCAAGTCGCCGCGACTTGATGTCTGCTTGAGGTCTGGTTTTAAGTGATTTTTTTTGTTCAGTTCATTTCTGGTTTGTTTTGCCTGCCTGCATTTATATTAGTGGAACTAGGCATCTCTTGGATGCTGATGAGCAGTGCAGAGTAGAGATGCTGTGTGTCACTTGTTGGCGGTTATTGCGACGACGGGGCTCAAGTTGTCATCTTGATGCCGAGGGGGAGGGCGATTGGTGTGGAGAGGCTAGAGTATCTCAAATTAGATTGAAAATGGTACAGAATTTTAAGTAATGAGGAAATACAAAAAATAAATGCGTTTTAAATCAAGACTTACATTCCAAAAAGGCTTAATATCAAATGTTTGAAAATATTGTTTTCGAAGAGTTTGGAAAATTTCACGCGTGTTTCATATTTTAACATTGTAAATCGGACCATTACCCAGTCACGAAATATTCTAGCAGAGCTGGTTCTGTCAGAATCCTGCTAGAACGATGGAACATTTCTGCTAGAATGCTCTAAGAATATCCAGCCTTGTAAGAACTCTGCTAGAATCCTGCTAGAACGTCGTGACTGGGTAGTTGCTGAGATATCAATGTTAGAAAATGGTGGGTTGTTTGTAAGAGACTTTGAAAACAGAAATTTTCCTGTTTTCAAACCTTTGCATGGCAATATCTCAGCAATTAAGGGTCATATTAACAAAGCTATAAAAAGCAAAATATAGAGAATTTTCTCAGCTATTCAAAAAAAAATATTTCTAAAGTGGTCAAATATGTGCACTAATTTAAAAAAAAAAATGAAAAACTGCGACTATTTTCAAAAAAGTTACCTAAAAATTGCTATAACTTGAAAACGGTGCACTTTATCAAAATTTCACTAAAGTACTTTTTGATTGCAAATTGGATTTTTCATCGAAAAATTTAGCTGAAAAATTTTTGCGACCAATATTTCGTTTTTTTTTTTTAATTAGATTTGATTCAAAAATTCATAACTCGATCAAAGATTTTTTGCACAACTTGAAAACTTCTGAAAAGTTGGCATTTGATGGCCCCTAAAATATATAAAAAAATAAAAAAAATAAAAATTGTGTTTTTTTGCAAATCAAGTTTTAGTGACAAAAAGTAAAATTAAAAATCACCGAAAAATATTTACCGTGTATCATTTTTTTCAGTGTAACCTACAACTTTGCCGAAGATACCAAATCGATCAAAAAAATTCTTCAAAAGATACAATTTTTGAATTTTCATACATATTTTTTGTATGGAAAAAAAAATCCAACCATCCACATTAACGACCCCCGGGTCTTTTTTGTGGTCTCTATTGCAAGTTTCTGCTCGAACCTAGGAGTCCGAAGGCTTGAATGGGGAGGGCACCCAAACCTCTTTCTACTCCAAGGAACCTTCCACCCCAGTGTTTGAACTGACGACCTTTGGATTGCGAGTCCAACCGCCGCCAGCGATTCCACCGGAGTAGGCTTGGTTTGGTGTGTTGTTTGTACTTATGGCATGGAGACGACTCCTACACCTGGAATGACTTAACGGCCTAACAACCAAGGCCGGGACCGACATTTTACTTCCTCATCCGATGGAAGGTTGGAGCAGATGGGAATCGAACCCAGAATCATCCGCTTACAAAGCGGACAGCGTAACCATTCGGCCACGCACTGCCAGTTGTTTTTGTATGGACAGCTGCCAAATTTGTATGGAAAATTATATGGACAAACTAATGATGAAAATGGCTCCTTTGGGCATACCGAAGGCAAGAAAAAAGTTTCAGCCGGATTAAAAAATACAAAAACTAAAATTAAAAAAAAAGACCGATTTCGTAGCGAATTGCTCTTTTCTGAAAGTCTCCTTATAAAATCCGTATTTTAAGCTATTTCTTTGACACCTGCAAAGCCCACCCCTAGAGATGCCAATCTAATTCATGCAAAACGCCTCTCCATATAGGCAATCTACCCACCTCACCTTATCTAATCTATTTGCCTTGAGTCTTCAAATAACTTAACACATTTCGTTTAAAAATGTTGTATAATGAGCTGTGACCTAATAGGAACTATTGCAATAATTTTTTTAAATCATTTTTTCAAAGCAAAACAAAAATCAATTCATCTAAATATACAATTGTTAATTTTGGGAAACATTTGAAAAACCAAGTTTTAGGCTTAAGGTGAAACGGAAAGGCACCGCCATCTTGAAGTCGCGACTCAAGTTTTTTTAAAAAAATTATTGAAAATGCCGTAACTTAAACAAGTTCTGTGCTTTGTCGACGATGAATAAAACGATAGCAAGCAATCTGTCAAGTTCAGAATTTGATTTAAGTTGAATAGAAGTTGTCTAAGAACTGACGTCCCGTTTCACCTTAAACAAACCGAAAGAGTATGATTTCCGTTTTGTAATTTGTCGATCAGTGATAGTATGTTTGTTAAACAATTCGAAAATATTTTTTAATTGTAGAATTGAATAAGTAATCGATGGGAGCTGAAAATAGTGGGTGACTTGTTTTTTTTTTAATTGTATGTCTTTGCATGGTTATATCTTAATTAAAGGTGGAATCAACAACGTCCAAATCAGAAAATTTTAGATTAATTTCATTTCTTTCCAAAAATATGTTTTCATGGATGGAAAAAAACATGGACAATAGAATCCAAGAAATGACCACAACTCAATATTTTTAAAATTTAAGAAGGCACTTTTCGCTTGTAAAATAATTTAAAAAAAAACAAGAAATTGTTTCTGAACACGGTGTGTTTCATTGCATAAATCTCAGATAAAAAAAATCCCCGGGTCAGATAAATGGCACCTTGAAATTTTGCAGGATTATTCCAAATATTTCATCGGCAGGTGTAAAGCAACTTGCTTGAGGATTTTTTAAATTATTTTATATGATATTTTTTTCAGAAATTTCTGAAAATTCAAAGAAATATGTTCATATTCATAAATTTTTATCAATGAGCAATTCCAGCTCAAATCAGGAATTTTTCTGATACTTTTGTACCCGACCCTCTCCGATTTCAATGAAACTTTGTAGACATGTTATCCTAGGCCTATATAAGTCATTTTTGTGTATATGGAGCCAATAGTACTCGAGAATAACATTTGAGAAGGGCGTAAGGTATTTAAATATTTTAGTATTTTGCAATTTAAAAATTACTGTATCTCGAAGCCGTTGCATCGTATCAAAAAGTGGTCAAAGACAAACTTGTAGGAAATTGGACGGACTTTCTGAAAAAAATACACTGAAACAAAAATACACGCCACATCTATGAGATTTTTTGATTTTTAAGTCTAAAACTCAAATTTGAAGGTGATGTCACGATTTTTTTTCGTTCAAAATTTTTGAGTAAATAGCCTAAAATGTTACTAAAAGACTGACGTAAAATGCAGGATGGTATGTCTCTCCTAAAAAAATATAAGAATCATTTACTAAAACTGTTTTTTTGAAAAGTGGTCTAAACGTCAAAATTATTAAAAACCGGTAGTGGGAATCGATTCTCCAGACAATTTTACATAAAAGTCTCCGTATTGACGATTGTCCTATGTCCAATCTTTGAGAAGATACAGCGGTTTTAAAAATAAAAATGTTAAAAAACGGGATTTTTGGCGGTTTTTGGCATTTTCTATATGACAGACTTGGTTTTTCAGTCTCGTAAATATTTTTACCGGAAAGCTCGTCCAAATTCCCATAAGTTTGCCTTTGACAGCATTTCAATTGGATGTAAGGGCTTACATATAAAAGCTTAATTACATTGCTTATAACTGAAAATAGAATATATTTTTCAGTGTGGTAGAAACCAGGATAGTAAATTTGATTACGTAAATATAAAAACGATATAAATCAAAAAGCTGTCAAAGCCAAACTTATGGGAAATTGGACGAGTTTTCCGGTAAAAATATTTACGAGACTGAAAAACCAAGTCTGTCATATAGAAAATGCCAAAAACCGCCAAAAATCCCGTTTTTTTAGCATTTTTATTTTTAAAATCGCTGTATCTTCCCAAGGATTGGACATAGGACAATGGTCAATATGGAGACTTTTATGTAAAATTATCTGGGGAATCGATTCCCACTACCGGTTTTTTTAAAATTTTGACGTTTAGACCACTTTTCAAAAAAAACAGTTTTAGTAAATGATTTTTGTATTTTTTTAGAGGAGACATACCATCCTGCATTTTTCGTCAGTCTTTTGGTAACATCTTAGAGTATTTCCTCAAAAATTTTGAACGAAAAAAAAATCGTGACATCACCTTCAAATTTAACTTTTAAACTTAAAAATTGAAAAATGTCATAAAAGTGGCGTGTATTTTTGTTTCAGTGTATTTTTTTCAGAAAGCCCGTCCAATTTCCTACAAGTTTGTCTTTGACCACTTTTTGATACGATGCAACGGCTTCGAGATACAGTAATTTTTAAATTGCAAAATACTAAAATATTTAAATACCTTACGCCCTTCTCAAATACACAAATACCATATACAAAAAAATGACTTATATAGGCCTAGGATAACATGTCTACAAAGTTTCATTGAAATCGGAGAGGGTCGGGTACAAAAGTACCAGAAAAAATCCTGATTTGAGCTGGAATTGCTCCAATATTCATTGAAAGATCTAAAATAATATATTATGCTACAATTTACACACTAACAAAAGTATATTTCCATGTTATTTAACTTTCTTTGAAATTACCCCAAAGACCATGCTGAAGCAAAATATATTTTTAATCACCTTGTCCTATAACAGTATCAATTGGTAGAAAACTGTTTGAAGAAGTTTTATTTTTTGGATTTTTTTATGAAAATTTTCCCCATCAATTCTTTAGAACCAAATACAAAATCGTGGTCTGTCCATAGAAAAGTGCTAAGCAAATAATGGAAAATCTGTATCTTGAGAAAGGATATTCAGATCGAGTTGGTGTCTTCGACAAAGTTGTAGGTAATTATCAGAACTGTTAAACAAAGGAGCACGGAAAAAATACATTTTTTTTAAATTAATTTGCATAAAAAAATCTTGTTTTTGACAAACTTTACTCCCCTATTTTTTATGTATTTTAGAGGACAAAAAATGCTAACGAACGTTATTCGCCAAGTTATTTTTTTAAAGTTATTTTTGGAAAGTATCGAAAAAGCTTCTTAAAAATCAATGTTGGGTGTTAAGTTCAATTTCGATTGAAAAATTACTGTTGTGAACTTTTGATTAAATTCAGGAAAAAATGTTTTTAACTGAAAAAAAAAAAAGGTGTAAATTTTCGTCTATCGGAGACGAAAATACACAAAACATTGAAAAATATTTGCAACGGAAAACTTGGTGAAAAATAAAACGTCCATCATACCTCATAGCTCATAAGTCGGTATTTTTTCTCCACTAAAACATATAATAAAATGCAAAAATCGAAGGGTTTATCAAAATGGAGTTTTTGTGTTTGTCTTTTTTTTGTTGTTTTAGTCATACCCTTACAACTATTCCCAAGACACCAAATCGATCTCAAAATCACATCTCAAGATACACATTTTCGAATTTTTGCATATACTTTTTATGGGAAGCCCCAAAACTTTTATGGAGACTTGTATGGAGGAAAAAATGATACAAAATGTTTTATTTTTTTGACCTAAGGAATTAATGGACATGGTTTCATCCAATTAAAATATGAAAAATCGATTTTGCGAAACGTACTGCATAGCTCACATATTTATTTTTTTTAGCCTTAAAATAGGACGTCCGTATCTTTCAAAACAGTTCATATTTTGCATTTCAATTCATATTTTTTCTTTAAAAAAATAGTTCCACTAAAATTATTCACCATAAAAACAACAACAACAACTTAATTTGTATGAAGCGAAATAAAATAAAATTGAAAAATAAGAATGTCGCTTGAAAAATTTCAAAATTATTTTTTAAATAAATAATTCGCACAATGAAACTAACATTTGAATCGGCAACAAAAAAAATCTTATTTAAACAAGAATCAACAAAAGTTAAATATTTATTTCGTGTCAATCTCGTTTCATACAGAATATACCTGAATTTAGACATAAATTAAAAATCAATAAAAACAAAAAAATATTTCACAGCTTCATAGTTTTCTTATTGAAAAATACTCGTAAGGCATGACCATAAATATTTCGTGAAAGAAAAACTATGACCACCAACCGAAAATAAACCACAGTCAGCACGCCATTTATTAACCCCTTCACACAATCATCATAAAATAAACTAATCCAAATGCCCCTTTCTTCCCCCCGTCACAAACACTGTGAACCTGTTCGCGTTCGCGAGAGCAAAAATAAAAACATAAAACGAAAGAAAAAAAAACCTTCCCATCGGTCAATGTTGTGCCGCGGTCCCCCTTTCCCGAGTGTGCCAACGATACGCACATAAACATTTTATGATTGATTAATGACACATTGCATCCGTCGACCCCTCTCCCCCTGCTGCCCTACCCCTCGTTCAGGAAATCGTCATCCGAGGGGCTCGCCACTTTCTTCAAAGTCCGAAAAAAACGAGATTTTTTATGCCCTCGGGGGGAGAGAATTTTTGCGGAGAGTGAGAGTTGCTTTTTTCGGAGACCTCCAAAAAATTTCGGATCTTACAGGTGGTCAGCGTTTTTTTGTCTGGGGAGCGAGGAAACGAAAGTGAAGCAAATTTGTGGACCAAAATTTAAGCCCTGGAGCGGGGGGTGTTAGCGTGTGAGTTGTTGGTGAGAAAGGCCATATTATTTTGGGAAGTTGCCCTCGGGCGATGACGATGGAAAGGAAATATTTGGTTGAAAGGGGAATTTTAATTGGGGATGGATCGATTTGAGAGGAAGAGAATCTCGCATTTCTGCATCAAATTATGGACGGAAGTGATTAGATTAGAAATCGGTTAAAGTTGGGACAAGAAAGCTTAAAGATTTGTTGGAACTTTTTGAAAGTTAGACAATTAACCCTCTACTGCCCAATTTTTTTTTTCGAAAATATTTATTTTTCCCGTGTTCAGGAGGTCATTTTGAGCAACTTTTGTTCTACGAAAAACTTTACTTCTCTTGTTTTATGTTTTTCTTGTTTTATTTTTAGTATTTTAATTTGCATTTATCTTGTTTAGTTTATGTTTGTTTTTGGTAGTATTTGGCCTATTCTATCACCTAATATAATTACATTTTGCCTATCTAATTTTTTCACGTTTTTACAGTCACTTTTTCAATTTTTTGTATGTTTTTCACATTTTCTGCTATAGAATGGCACCATCATCATTTAAATTGCAAAACAATGCGTAGAGGCCTAGTCTGGGACACTACAAAAATTACTGCATACTTCTGTTTACTGAAAATCTAGAAAATGTTAGTAAAAAACTCAGCCAAAGTTCACCCCTAAAAAAATTACATTTTTAAAAACATTGGCAAAGTCACATAAAACAAGTTAAACTTCCAACCCATAAATTTTCTAAAATTTTAAGAGTTCTTCTTTCCAATGCTTTTAAAAGATCAAAAATCGGTTGGAAAATTGATTTTTGGCGATTTTTTAGATCGAAGCCCGTCTAAAGGCGGGGTTAGGTTGTAGAGGGTTAAAGCGTTGAAAAATATTTAGGTAGCTGAGACATTCTATAAAGACTTGAGGAAAATTTAAAACTGAAAAAGACCAATTAAACAAAAAGTGATTGAGATAACATGACAAGGGATACAAACTCAATTAACCTAAACGACACCATTAGAGCCAAAAAGAAGGATGGACAACCATAATAACCTATGTCAGGAAATATATTTCAGGCAAAAAAAGGTTTATTAGAAACGAACAAGACACATGAACTGAGACAACCATGTCAAATGAGACAGCCATGATAACTGAGATAACCACATCATCTGAGACAACCACATCCATTTAGACAAACAGATTAACTGAGACAAACTCATCAAATGAGACAACCACATCAACTGAGACAACCACATCCATTTAGACAAACAGATTAACTGAGACAACCTCATCAAATGAGACAACCATATCAACTGAGACAACTACATTAACTGAGACAACCTCGTCTATTTTGACAAACAGATTAACTGAGACAACCACATCAAATGAGACAACCACATCGACTGAGACAACCATATTGAATGAGACAACCATATCAACTTAGACAAACAGATTAACTGAGACAACCACATCAACTTAGACAAACAGATTAACTGAGACAACCTCATTAAAAGAGACAATCACATTAGCTGAGACAACCACATCAACCGAGACAACCACCTCAACTGAGACAACTATGTCAAATAAGACAAACTAATTAACTGAGACAACCTCATCAAATGAGACAAACTCATTAACTGAGACAACCACATCAACCGAGACAACCATCTCAACTGAGACAACTATGTCAAATGAGACAAACTAATTAACTGAGACAACCTCATCAAATGAGACAAACTCATTAACTGAGACAACCTCATCAAATTAGACAATCACACTAACTGAGACAACCACACTAACTGAGACAACCACATCTATTTAGACAAACAGATTAACTGAGACAACCTCATCAAATAAACAGCCATATCAACTGAGACAACCACATTAACTGAGACAACCACATCCATTAAGACAAACAAATTAACTGAGACAACCACATTAACTTAGACAAACAGATTAACTGAGACAACCTCATCAAAAGAGACAATCACATTAGCTGAGACAACCACATCAACCGAGACAATCACCTCAACTGAGACAACTATGTCAAATGAGACAAACTAATTAACTGAGACAACCTCATCAAATGAGACAATCACACTAACTGAGACAACCACATTAACTGAGACAACCACATCAACTGAGACAACCACATCCATTTAGACAAACAGATTAACTGAGACAACCTCATCAAATGAGACAACCATATCAACTGAGACAACTACATTAACTGAGACAACCTCGTCTATTTTGACAAACAGATTAACTGAGACAACCACATCAACTTAGACAAACAGATTAACTGAGACAACCTCATCAAATGAGACAACTATTTCAACTGAGACAACCACATCAACCACATCAACCGAGACAACCACCTCAAGTGACACAAACACATCAACTGAGACAAATACATCAACTGAGACAAACACATCAACTGAGACAAACATGTTAAATGAGACAACCGTATCAACTGAGACAACCAGATTAACTGAAACAACCTCATTAAATGAGACAACCACATCAACTGAGACAACCACCTCAGCTAAACCAACCATGCCAATTGAGACAATTTAGACCAAACTGACGCAATCGAAACAAACAACTCAACGATCGCCCTCTGAACCAGAAGATCAACAAAGCCCGACTCGGTTTCACTTTCAACCGACCTCCTCCAACCCGTCCCGTCCCACCACTCGTCCAAAAGCTACAAAGTTGCGCGGCGCAGAACGTCCAACCGTTGAAACCCCTCAATTAGTCCGCGTCTGTCGCTTATCTGCGCCGGCTTAGCAAATTCAAACAAGCATTCCACCCCGTCCACGCCGATTAGATAATTCCGCTTCTTCTAATTGATTAAGCCCGCCATTAACTAATGACCACTGGCCCTATCAAAACCGTCCCACCTCCTTCCCTTCTTTTTTTCGTCTTCTCACCAAGTTGCCGGCTTGACCCTATAGATGACTTGCGCGTGTGACTTTGCGAAACCGAGGGGTTTTTGTTTTCTTTCTTTTTCTTTGGAGGAAATTGAGCTGAGACAACTTTCCCGCCCCGATAATGGCGGTTGGGACGGCACGTACCAAATCGGTGCGGGAAAACTGTGCAGTGGGGTGAGGTTTGGGACAGCTTGGGAAAGGGTTTGACTTTGTCGAAATTTTTGTTTTAGTTCTAAAAAAATTAAAGTGGAAAAATAAGAACATTAGAAAACAATTGAAGACACTTGAAAGAGTTGTTTGAGACAATTTAAGACAATCAAAGATAATTAAGGATAATTGATGACAATTGAAGACAATCAATGACACTTTAAGATAACTGAATTTAACTGAAGACAAGTGAAGACAACTGAAGACAATTGATGACAGTTGAAGATAATTGAAGACAACTGAAGACAATTAAAGACATTCAATGACAGTTTAAGATAACAGAATGTAATTGAAGACAATTGAAGACAGTTGAAGACAATTTAAGACAAATGAAGGCAAATAAAGACAATTGCAGGCATAAAGACAATTGCAGGCATTGAAAGATGTCTGAAGAAATTTAAAGGCAATTTGGAACAATAAAAAAAAATTAACACATCTGGAGACAATCAAAGAAAATTGATGACAGTTGAAGACAGTTGATGATAGTTGAAGACAATTGAAGAAGCAGTTAAAGACAAATTAAGACAATTTAAGAAAACTAAACAGCAGGTAAAGAAATTAAGGACTGTTTAATAGCATTGAAGAAGAACTAGCAATTGAATACAAGTGAAGACAGTTGAAGACAATTGAAAATAACTGCAGACAATTGAAGACAACTGAAGACAATTGAAGACAATTAAGGACAATTGAAGACAGTTGAAGACAATTGAAGACAATTGAATACAATTGAATACAATTGAAGACAGTTGAAGACAATTGAAGACAGTTGAAGACAATTGAAGACAGTTGAAGACAATTGAAAACAACTGCAGACAATTGAAGACAATTGAAGACAATTGAAGACAATTGAAGACAATTGAAGACAGTTGAAGACAAGTGAAGACAGTTGAAGACAATTGAAGACAGTTGAAGACAATTGAAAACAACTACAGACAATTGAAGACAACTGAAGAGAATTGAAGACAATTCTTGCAAACTTTTTCAAAAAGTCCTTTAAACATAGGACACCCTTGACGCATCGGTTATTTTGAAAATGTAATCTAGAATTGAAGTCAATCAATGACAGTTGAAGACAACTGAAAACAACTGAAAACAATTGAAATTGAATTAAGACATTTGAAGGCAAATGAAGACAATTAAGACAACTGAAGGCATTCAAAGGGCATCTACGCAATTGAAAACAGTTAAAGAAAATTATGAAAAATTTAGACAAATGAAGATATTTGAAATAATCTAAGACAATTTTAGACATTTCAAGACAATTTAAGACAGTTGAAAACAAGAATGTCAAAGACATTTTAAGAAGACAAATAAAGACATTTGAAGAATATTAAAGCCAGCTGTAGTAATTTAGTTGAAGACTAATAGGGTAATTTATTGACAGTTGAAGACAAATAAAGACAGTTAAAGACCATTTTAAACAATTGAAACAACTTAAAAATACAACTTCAGACATTTCAAAATATTTGAAGACAATTGAAGACAAGAAACTTGAAAACAATTGAAGACTTCTTAAAAAAGACAATTAAAGACAACTAAAGATAATTGAAGACATGAAGACATTTCAAGAAGAATACAGATGATTTAATATGTAGGTTTATACAATGACAGAAAAAAACGAAATTCAGACAGTAAAAATTGACTTAAAAGACAACTTTGATACAGTTTGAGACAACATGATATTAAGACAGAATGAGTAGACTAAGGAGACAATTTAAAAAAAAATTGCAACAATTTGAGACAACATGATACAGTATAAGCCAACTAAGGTTACAACTTTGAAAAAAATAGACTAAGGAGACCAATTTGAGACAACAAGATATTTAGACAGTATGAATTGACTATGGAGACAACTTTGGGACAATTTGAGACAGCATGATATTTAGACAGTACGTGTCGACTAAGGAGACAATTTTGAGAAAATTGTTGACTATTTAAGACAACATGATATTGAGACAGTATGAGTCGACTAAGACAACTTTGAGACTAAGGAGACAATTTTGAGACAATTTGAGACAACACGATGTTGAGCCAGTATGAATTTACTGTGGAGACAACTTTGGGACAATTTGAGACATCAATATTAGGACAGTATAAGACGTCTAGTATGACAAATTCGAGGCATTTTGAGACAACATGATATTAAGATAGTTTGAGTCAACTTTGAGACAACATGAAACAACATGATATTGAGACATGACTAAGACTAAGGAGACAACTTTGAGACAATTTGAATCAATATGACATCAAGGCAGCATGAGTCGACTAATTAGACAATTATTTTCAAAATGGAACTAAGGAGACAATTTTAAGACATTACTACACAACAAGATATTGAGACCGTATGAATTCATTATGAGAACAATTTGAGACAGCATAATATTAAGACAGTCGTCTTATTTGACAAATTGGAGGCATTTTGAGACAACATGATCTTGAGACAGTATGATTCGACTAAAAAGACAACTTTGAGACAGTTTGAGACAACATGATACTGAGACTGACTGGCTCGACTGTAAAGACAATTTTGAAACAATTTGAAACAACATGATATTGAGATAGTATGAGTCGACTAAGGAGACAGTTTTGAAAAAAATTATACAGCTATGATAAAATTTGAGACAACAAGATATTGAGACAGTATGAATCGATTAAAGAGACAATTTTGAGACAATTTGAGACAGCATGATATTTAGACAGTACAAGTCGTCTAAGCAGACAATTTTGAGATTTTTTTTTACAATTTGAGACATCATGGTATTGAGACAGTATGAGTCGACTAAGGGGACAACTTTGAGACAATTTGAGAGATATTGAGACAGTATGAGTTGACTATGGAGACAACTTTGGGATAATTTGAGACAACATGAATTTGAGACAATTTAGGACAACATGATATAGATACAGTATGAGTCGACTATTTTGACAACTTTGTGGCAATTTAAGATTGAGACATTATGATGAGTCGAACAAGTTAACAATTTTGAGATAATTCGAGACAATACGATATTGAGAAAGAATGAGTTGACTATGGTGAATATTTTAAGGCAATTTGGGTTAACATGACAACTTTGCGACAATTGGAGACAAGACAGTTTGAGACAAAAAAATATATTGAGTTGAGACAATATGATAATGGGTCGGATAAGAAGACAACTTCGAGACAATGCAGTAACTCGAAAGAATTATAAACTATTCGAGACATTTGAGACAATTAGAAACAACTCGAGATCCTCGAAGACAACTTCACTCCCTGTTTCGGTTCACTCCAAGTAGGGTGAGGCCGGCACTCCTCACCCCGCGTAGAACACACCTCGGGGAGACCCTCGTCTCATCAAGATCTTGCGCAAAACCTCGAGCTCGCACTTGACAAAAGAAGTGGAGTTTCACGCTACCCTGCTTACCCGATAATTATCCAATTCACTTTCTTCCCTCAACCTGGCCGTCAAGATCGTCGTCACGGGGCCGAGACAATGGAATTATTTGGGAAACATCTCCGGCTCCACCTGTCGATAGAGATATCCCCCCCCCTCCTTTAAGAAGGGGGGAGGGTAATTGTGGTCTCTTGCAGGGTCTCTCGGTAATTGGTGGAAGTCGACGTCGAAGGGCGCACAAGGTATTGTTGATTGATGGCGATGATGATGTCGAGAAGTGATAAAAATCGAGAAAGTGATGCTTTGAACGCACTTTTCTAAGGGGGTCTTAAGTGGATCAAGGGTGTTGGGAAAGGTTGGCAGTTGATGAATAACTAATATACTTATTTGCCGGGGATTCATTTGAATATTGTCTGTGCCAAGAGGTCATTACACGACAACAATACGTTGGAACGTAACCAAAGACATGCGGATTTAAACTACTTTTCAAATCCTTCAATCGAGGTTTTTAAGCGAAGATGGCGTTCGAATGTTAAACGCCCGAAATGTCAAAATCACGCAGTGGTACCAACATTACGGAAAAAGTGTGCCATGACATGACAGCCACATTTTTTTTTCTAATGTTGGTGCTACTGCGCGATTTTGACATTTCGGGCGTTTACCATTCGAACGCCATCTTCGCTTAAAAACCTGGATAAAAATGTAACGGTCAATTTGAATTATTGGAAATTCACCACGGCATTTTTCACCATTCACCACAATTGGTTTAAACACGTTTTACTGATTGCTTAGTTCGCTTGATCCTAATAAAATAGCCTCGAATGATTTGTGGTGAATTAAAAATGGCTGTGGTGAGTTTCTGAAACGTCAAGATGAAACAGTTTATGTGCGAACTTCAAAGTAAAACAAACTGTCACGAGATAACAAACCGTCAATACCCCACCAAAAAATCTCCACCGTGACAAAGGTAGCTTTCAACGAGCTTGAATAACTTCCGGAGGGCGGAAGTGGACGCGATTTAATCTGCCTAACTAATTGCCGTGAAACGACATCCGAATGTTTGCGGAGGAACGTGGAGGTCTCATAAAAACAAATTATAATCTTCAACTCAACTTTATTGTTGGGGGTTTTCTCAGACACAATCACCACTCATTTTCACTTTTAAGGTGAGACCCTAGCAAAGATTTGTCGTTTCCGGTGGCTTTTGACTATTGTCTGTTCATTGTGGTGGAATTTTCCCCTAATAAAAATTAGGTGATGAATTGCAAACTTTATATCCGAGTCATGACATCTGGAATTTCTACGCTTATAATTTTCGAAAGAAAATTATGTGAGCTATGATGTTATTTTAATATTTTTTTATTTTTATTATTTTGATTTCGTGAGAAGCAAATCGTTTGTTAGCATAATTTTGTGAGTATTTATTAAAATTTAGGCAAACAAAAGTAAATATTTGAATACTACTCAAAATATTTGGTACACAGAAAAAAAAAGTTGAATTTTGAAATGTTGAAAATTTGGTAGGTTGAATGTTACCTCTTTATTTGTGTAATATTACATAAAAATGAGTAAAAATGTGAACCTGATGAATATTCATCAAAAACTGATGAAAATTCATCATTTTCTGGGGTAAAATTTATCATTTATTTTGCCACAAAATCTGTCACCATTTCCTGATGAATATTACCAACATTTACTTACTGTGTAGTGAACTACTGTCAAACGCTTGCAAGCGTTAGCTGTGGTGAGCGGTGGTGAATTCATATTTTGTCGTGGTGAATTCATGATTTCACTCAAATTGACGGTTAATTTGTTGATTAATTTTGCAGATATTTCATTTTCAGAATAACATTTCTAACAGAAAAAAAAAAATAAAAATGAAATCAACAAGTTCACCGAAATCTACCTCACCCAACGCCACAAAGTGTAAACAAACTTGCGAACTGCTGCAACTGAAAGTGAAAATAATCTCACTGCCAGGGGCTAAATCACGCCACCAGAGATTGCGTTCGATTGCGAACTCGCCGCCGTCGTCGTCGTCATTAAATTGATCCAGCTGATGATAAATATATGCAATAACGCAATTATGCTCAGGTCGATTTATGTCCCCGCGAGCTCAACGAGAGCGGTGTGCGACATTAGCGGGAGCGTGTTTTGCTCTGTTATTAGGAGGAAGAATGCCGACTTGGTAACTCTTAGTATGAAAGATAATTTAAAATATAAAAAAAAAGTTTTAAAAAATCACTTTATCTGTGAAAAAAAAAACATTCTAGAGGTAAAATCGAATTTTCATTCGGAACGGAACTTAACGGTGCACATCAACCAGATCTCCTTGCACTGAAATTTTTGTTACACACATTTTAGTATTTTTTAAGAAAATTAAAACTATAAGCTCGACAATTTTGGAATAAGATTGATTTGATAACAACTTCCTTGGTTGCTGTGCACCCTTAAGTAAAATTTCTATTAGGTGCACCACTTTCAAGTTATGACAATTTTTGAAGTAATTTTGATTTTATTTTTTTTCTCAAATTCCTAATTTCAAAAGATGGACGAGGATATATTTTGTGGAGTCCTTCCTTTTGACCAAATAGGCCATTTTGTGTCATTGGTTCACCCGTACAAGGTTCCATACAAAGATGGTACGAAATTCGAATTCGAATATCTGCAACTTTGAAGGAGTTTTCTGATCTATTTGGTGTCTTCGGCAAAGTTAAAGGTTTTTATGAGGATTATTCAGAAAAAGAAGGTACACGGAAAAACAAATTTGCCGACTTTTTAATTATTTTTTTTTTACCAAAGTTCAGTTTCCAAAGTAAGTATTTTTTATTTATTTTTTTGGAGTTTTTTTTATTGAGTTTTTTGGAACAAAGAGAAATCTAGGTAAAAAAAAATTGTCCTCGGTGTTTAATGTTAAATCAAATTAACAATCGAAAAGTACATTTCAGATTTTTTAATAATGCGCACCGTTTTCAAGATAAAGCCTCTTCAAATATAATTCTAATTCTCGTTTTTCTTCTATATCTTGAAAATGGTGCTCTGTCTCAAAAAACCTGAAAAGTACTTTTCGACTGTAAATTTTATTTTTCATTAAAAACAAAAGTTTTTTTATGTATCTTTTCTAATTCTAATTATTTGAAAAGCCATAGTGCAGAGAACTTTCTCAGCTATTAGAATTTATTTATTTCATAGATGGACGAGGTTGAACACTTTTTATGTAATTCAAAAAAGTTTTTTTTTTTCAAAACAAAATACTAATAAATATTTATAACTTGGAAATGGTTCGCCTCAATAAAAAATCCTATAAGAACTTTTGATTGAAAATTTAATTTTACATGTGCACATTTTTCGAGTGTTGTTTGAATATTTAAATAAATAAAAGGCTGATGAGCAATTCCAGCTCAAATCAGGATTTTTTCTGGTACTTTTGTACCCGACCCTCTTCGATTTCAATGAAACTTTGTAGACATGTTATCCTAGGCCTATATAAGCCATTTTTGTGTACATGAAGCCAATAGTACTCGAAAATAACATTTGAGGAGGGCGTAAGGTATCTAAATAATTTTGTATTTTGTAATTTAAAAATTACTGTATCTCGAAGCCGTTGCGTCGTATCAAAAAGTGGTCAAAGACAAACTTGAAGGAAACATTCTGAAAAAACACACTGAAACAAAAATACACGCCACATCTATGAGATTTTTTTGATTTTTAAGTCTAAAACTTAAATTTAATGCTGATGTCACGATTTTTTTTCGTTCTAAATTTTTGAGGAAATAGCCTAAAATGTTACTAAAAGACTGACGAAAAATGCAGGATGGTATGTTTCTCCTACAAAATACAAAAATCATTTACTAAAACTGTTTTTTTTTGAAAAGTGGTCTAAGCGTCAAAATTTTAAAAACCAGTAGTGGGAATCGATTCTCCAGACAATTTTACATAAAAGTCTCCATATTGACCATTGTCCTATGTCCAGTCCTTGGGAAGATACAAACTTTTTTGTGGTTTTTGGCAATTTCTATGTGACAGACTTGATTTTTCAGTCTCGTAAATATTTTTACCGGAAAGCTCGTTCAATTTCCCATAAGTTTGTCTTTGACAGCTTTTAGATTTATATCGTTTTTATATTTACGTAATCAAATTTACTATCCTAGTTTCTACCACACTGAAAAAAAAATCTATTTTCAGTTGCAGTTAAGCTTAACAAGCCCTTACATCCAATTGAAATGATGTCAATGGCAAAATCATGGGAAATTGGACGAGCTTTCCGGTAAAAATATTTGCGAGACTGAAAAACCAAATCTGTCATAAAGAAATTGTCAAAAACCACCAAAACACCCGTTTTTTCAACATTTTTATTTTTAAAACCGCTGTATCCTCCCACGGATTGGACATAGGACAATGGTCAATATGGAGATTTTTATGTAAAATTGTCTGGAGAATCGATTCCCACTACTGGTTTTTTTAAAATTTTGACGTTTAGATAACTTCTAAAAAAAAAAACAGTTTTAGTAAATGATTTTTGTATTTTTTTAGGAGAGACATACCAACCTGCAGTCGTCAGTCTTTTAGTAACATTTTAGGCTATTTCCTCAAATATTTTGAACAAAAAAAATCGTGACATCACCTTTTAATTCAAGTTTTAGATTTAAAAACCAAAAAATCTCATAGATGTGGCGTGTATTTTTTCAGAAAGCTTTTCCAATTTCCGACAAGTTTGTCTTTGACCACTTTTTGATACGACGCAACGGCTTCGAGATACAGTAATTTTTAAATTACATGTTACAAAAATTACAAAAATATTTAAATACCTTACGCCCTCCTCAAAAGTTATTTTCGAGTACTATTGGCTCCATATACAAAAAAATGGCTTATATAGGCCTAGGATAACATGTCTACAAAGTTTCATTGAAATCGGAGAGGATCGGGTACAATAGTACCAGAAAAATTCCTCATTTGAGTTGGAATTGCTCTGATACAAATTGGTTTTAAAGTTTTTGTTCCTCAGCTCTTGTTGAGATCAATGTGGGGGCAAAAAACGAAATTTCAAATTTCGAGCTAGATTTTCAAATCTTTTATGCGAAAAGTATCGTAAAATGCTTTTTTCATCTCTTGACAGTAAAGGGGGCTTTTATGTAAGATTAAATGTGTAATTTTACCTCTGAAAATGTATAATTTTACCACTGTGCTGGTGTAATGTCACTTATTCAGTCTAAATTGAGGTAACATTACAACAGTAAAGAGATGATATTCAACCTTTCAAAATTTCACCTTCCAATTTTATTTATTTTTACTGTGTACACTTACGCTACTGTCATGAATTTGAAAAATATCAATGAATTCATGAAAAAGTGCTTTTTTAAACTATTTAACTCGTATTTAACCGATCTGCGTCCCAAAATAAAAATAAATGTGAATAGTTTTAAATGTGTTTATTAGATTGAAAATACATAAATAAGCATTATACAATGTATTCTTGAATATTTACAATCGATTGTATAAGTCACAGTAATTTTTTTTAGTATAATTTGATGGTGTGAAAAGTGATATTACACCAGAAAAGTTGTAAAATTACACATGTTCAGAGGTAAATTTACATTTTTTTTCCATATGTAATATTTCCATAATTTTTTTATTATGAGTTGTTTTTCATGAAAAAAAATCAATTTTAGCCGATAATGTTTTTTAAAACTAAAATACTAATTAAAGTGCTAAAAGTTCAAACTCACTGTTGAAAACTGTAGAAAACAAAGAAAAAAAGAAGTTGTGATAACTCTGGATTATAATTATAATTGCTTAAAGGATGATGGTCATTTAAAAATTTTAACGTCAGCTAAAGTGCTCCAATTTCTACGGTAGATAAAGTTCGACTTGCCCATCTTTCACCATCTCCTTAGCAAATTCCAACTCGTCAAATCAGTCACAAAAACAAAATCAAAAACCATTTACAAGAGTCCCACATCGCTCATCGGAGTCCGGTTCTCATGAAAATTCATTCCACCAAGCCAACAACACACTCTGACCAATTCGCCACTAATTGCACTGACTTCCCCCTGAGTCCCCTTCAATACTCGTTGAATTCGTTCCACGAGTGGACCCCCTGGCCATACGACGGAACTGGAGCACCAGGCTCGTCAACCCTGGTACTTGGTATTCACATGGCACAGAACCGGACGGGGGGCACCCTAATTTGCCAATATCCCCTCTGAATCTGATCCATTATTCATCCGCGCGTGGGTCAATTTGTTCAATTTGTTTACTCAAACCTGTCAGCGGCCGAGGACGGACTCGTCTTTTCTTTCTTTCGTTTGCTCTGGCTTTATCTTTTGATACACTAAAAGGGGGCACAGTTACAAAAAACGTATGATTTTGTTTTTTTTAGCTTTATTAGGTTAAAAAAACTTTAAAAAATAAGCTGTGGTGGATTTAAAATGAACGTTAAATTTTAATTGATTTATAACAAAAGTGATTTACGTCTATTTGTCTGTGATTAATTGAGTAAAACAATATTTTTGACAAATTTCCAGAAACATTTTTTTTCAGTGCATCACGCTGGTAGCATGCAAATTATTTCACCGAGGTTTAAACTTTAAACCTCCAATGCATAATTTGCCATTTCTCTCATAACCCATTTTGTGTCGTTATAACCCTCACTTTCCACATGCAACTGAAGCAAAACTTTGTGCTGTGGCCGCTTGGGGCCACACATATCTGTTGGGTCTTCTTTGGGGAGCCGTTAGGCGAAGCTATGAAATGCGATAGCGTGGTTTGATATACCACTTTTGCAGAATGATTTTCGATTTCCTTAAGAAAGTTGAAATTTAGTTTTGAATACTTTGAAAATTTTTATTCTTGTGACAGAGTGGAAAAAAAAAATTTTTTGAAGAAAAATACACTTTTTCTGGATTGCCCAAAACAAAAAAATCGATCAGAAAATCTGTTTTCAATACACTAAATTCAAACAAATCAAAAAAGCTTTAAAAAGCCAATGTTTGAAGACTCAGCAAATTTCATTTTGATGTTATAAAAAATGTTTTTTCATAAAACAAATCAAAATGTATTTGAGCAGTTCATCACTAAACCCAGAAATGGATTTAAATTATATTTTTTTGTTTGGCTCAAACTTTGTGGAGGCCTTCCCAATCACCAAAGAAGCCATTTTGTGTCATTGGTTCACCCATACAAATCTCCATACAATTTTGGCAGCTGTTCATACAAAAATGGAACGTAAATATTCGAAACTCTGGAAAAAAAAACTTTTCAAGGATTTTTTTTGATTGATTTTAAGTCTTCGGCAAAGTTGTAGGTATTGATGAGGACTGTAGGTATTGACTACAGCCAATTTTTTTTTGGTTTTTTTTTATTTTTTTCGTGTTTAGGAGGTTATTTTGGGCAACTTTCGTTCTACGAAAAACTTTACTTCTCTTGTTTTATGTTTTCTTGATATATTTTTAGTATTTTAATTTGCATTTATCTTGTTTAGTTTATGTTTGTTTTTGAAAAGCCTTTTCTAAAATTACTTCATACTTCCTTTTACTTAAAATATAGTAAAAATGTTAGTAAAAAAACACAGCCAAAAATGAACTCTAAAACAATTACATTTTTAAAAACAATGGCAAAGTCACATAAAACAAGTCAAACTTCCAACCCTAAATTTTTGTAAAATTTTAAGAGTTCTTCTTTCCAATGCTTTTTTAAATATCAAAAATTAACTGAAAATGTATTTTTTGCAATTCCGTCTTGAAACTTCCAACTTTTCCTGTCATTCTCGCGTGACGAAACAGCCTACTTTTATCTACTTAAAATAACAGAATCGAATAGAAACACATTTGAAAACAAATGAAATGGATGCTGAAAAGTTGAACTTTTCAGCACTAGTTTTGAAAAGTAATACTTTTCAACATTTTTTTGATTTAAACGATTTATTGACAAAATACATGAACATTCGACTTATAATTTCACTCAATGGGTGTTTTTCAGAAATGCAAAAAATGTTGTATGGAACTCGTTGCAAAACTTGATATTTTCAGCACTCTTCGTATTTATCCAACTCGGTGAACCTCGTTGGATAAATGTACGACTCGTGCTGAAAAAATCCTCTTTTTGCAACATGTTGCATCTACTATTTTGCGATTTTTCATATCGACGCCCGTCGACGCGGGTTAGTTTCTAGATGGTTGAGAAAAAATATGTAGGGGAAATCTGCCCTTTCCAATCAAACACCTATCTTCGTCATATGGAGAGTTTGATGCTCGATTAAAGCTCCAAAAATACTATTTGGGCTATAAACTTACCAGCAACAGCACCGCCTCGAGTAAGCACTCAAATGTATGCCACTTACTGGCCAAAAAGATCACATTTAATGCACTTTTGATCATAATTTGTATTTTGCGAGACCACTTCTCATCATTTTGTTGGCACACACAGTGACACACACGAGAATCCCTCAAACGCTTAATGAATATCGTCAAAATTAACTTTTCACTTTCGCTTACTTTTCACGGCGCTTAAGATATGAAATTGCTTCCAACTACCGGCAACATGTTCTTTTGATCATTAGTAAGGCACTCACTTGAAGAATAATCCCGAAAAATGTAATAAATTAGCAAGCGCCATCAAAAAAACAAACGCGCCAAGTCGTTTGACGTTTCAATTTTCACTTTGCATTCTAATCGAAGGCTGAAGAAAACCGAGCGAGAGACGAAGGCAAAAAAGAACAAAGGCTGGCCGTCAACACCACCAGCAGCACAGCCAGCGATGCCAGGAAACTTTCCCTATAAATGCCACTTTTCGTGAGTGTTCGTTTGAACTGGCAGCGCAAATGGCAACACTCGACAGAGTGTTGGAAGAAAAAAGAACTAAGCCGATATTAGAAAAGTGGGCGTGGCCCAATGCATTCGCCTCGATTAGAATACCCTTGGGAATTTTTTTTTTGTTAAATGCTTGGTAAAGAAATAGAATAACTTTTAGTGAAAGTGAAAATAAACAGAAATGTTCACAAAAAGTTGCTCTACTCGTTGGTGTACTTGGTTTTAGTAAAATTCAAGGGAGACTCTAGATTATCCAGCATCATTCAAACACGACCGCTTATTAGGATTAAAATGGGTAGATTTCCCCTACACGGATTTTTTTCTGCAATTTTTTAATTAACTTTTTATACAAAAAGTAAATTTCCTAAAAAATCGTATTTTTTATTTTAGGACTTTTTGTTTTCAATGAGCAGTTCTCTCAGATTTCGTTCATTCGATTTTTTTGTATTTTTTAATCCGTCTGAAACTTTTTTGGTGCCTTCGGTATGCCCAAAGAAGCCATTTTGCATCATTAGTTTGTCCATGTAATTTTCCATACAAATTTGGCAGCTGTCCATACAAAAATGATGCATGAAAATTCAAAAATCTGTATCTTTTGATGAATTTTTTTGATCGATTTGGTGTCTTCAGCAAATTTAAGGTATGGATACGGACTACACTGGAAAAAAAATATACACGGTAAAAAAAATTGGTGATTTTTTATTTAAATTTTTGTCAGCAAAACTTGATTTGCAAAAAAAACACCATTTTATTTTTTTATATGTTTTAGAGGACATCAAATGCCAACTTTTCAGAAATTTCCAGGTTGTGCAAAAAATCGTTGAGCGAGTTATGAATTTTTGAATCAATACTGATTTTATCAAAAAATCGAAATATTGGTCGAAAAAAATGTTCAACTTCATTTTTCGATGTTAAACCGAATTTGCAATCAAAAAGTACTTTAGTGAAATTTTGATACACTGCACCGTTTTCAAGTTAAATCCATTTTCAGGTGACTTTTTTGAAAACAGTTGCAGTTATTCATTTTTTAAAATTAGTGCACATGTTTGCCCAACTTCGAAAAAATTTTTTTTGAAGAGCTGAGAAAATTTTCTATATTTTGCTTTTTTGAACTTTGTGGATGCGACCCTTAGTTGCTGAGATATTGCCATGCAATTGTTGAAAAACAGCAAAATTGATGTTTTCTAAGTCTCACCCAAACAACCCACCATTTTTTAGTGTCGATATCTCAGCAACTAATGGTCCGATTTTCAATGTTAAAATATGAAACATTCGTAACTTTTCGAAAAAAAATACTTTCATGATTTTTGAACTAAGACTTACATTTTAAAAGGGCGTATGTAAATCTTGACTTGAACTTTTTTTAAATATTGTTTTCGAAAAGATCGTAAAATTTCACAAATATTTCATATTTTAACTTTGAAAATCGAACCATTAGTTGCTGAGATATCGACATTAGAAAATGATGGATTTTTTGGTTGAGACTTAGAAAACATCAATTCTGGAGTTTTTTTTGAAAAGGTTCAGTAAACCAAATTTCCAGTTTTTGCTTTTTGGGTGTTTTTAGAACCGCCTTGAGTCAGGGGTATTAAAAAACACCAAAAAAGCAAAAACTGAAAATTTGGTTTATTGGTCCTTTAAAAAAAACTCCAGAATTTTTCTATTTTTAAACACTTGCATGGCAATATCTCAGCAACTATGGGTTGTATCAACAAAGTTCAAAAAAGCAAAATATAGAGAATTTTCTCAGTTTTACAATATTTTTTTCCAAAGTGGCAAACATTTGCACTTATTTAAAAAAAATAATAACTGCGACTATCAAAAAGGTTACCTAAAAATAGATTTTACTTGAAACGGTGCAGTTTATCAAAATTTCACTAGAGTACTTTTTGATTGTAAATTTGATTTTACACCGAAAAATGAAATTGAAATTATTTTGCGAACGATATTTCGATTTTTTGAAAAAAAATTAGTGTTGTTTAAAAAATTGATCACTCGCTCAAAGATTTTTTGCACAACCTGGAAATTTCTGAAAAGTTGGCATTTGATGTCTTCTAAAACATATCGAAAAATAAAAAAAAATAAAAATAGTGTTTTTTGCAAATCAATTTTTAGTGACAAAAAGTTAAATAAAAAAATCAACATTTTTTTTAACAGTGTATCATTTTTTTCAGTGTGGTCCATATCCATACCTACAAACCTTTGCCGAAGACACCAAATCGATCACAAAAATCCATAAAAAGATACACATTTTTGAATTTTCACACATCATTTTTGTATGGACAGCTGCCAAATTTGTATGGAAAATTATATGGACAAACTAATGATGCAAAATGGCTTCTTTGGGCATACTGAAGGCACCAAAAAAGTTTCAGTCAGATTAAAAAAATACAAAAATTAAAATTGATTTTATGATGGTTTATGATTTTTTTAAATAAAGATATTTGTAAGAAAATGAAATCCTGTTATTTATATTTCATGACCTAATTTTTTTTTGTAAAATCGAATTTGCAATGTGCTTTTCAATTTATTTGATTAAGTGCACCGTTTTCAAAATTTTGTTTTGTCTGAATAATTCCGGTTTTTCGAATTTTAAAAATAGTGTCCATGATTGTTCATTCCTGACTTTCGTACCTTTCGATTTTACATTTAAAATATAGGGAAAAATATTTTAAGAACAAGATTTAATTTTTAACAAAAATCAATGTTTTTTCAAAAAAAAATATAACTCGTCGGCAACATTTTGGTCCATTATTCTGAATGGCTTAAAAGGTGTGTGGTTTAAAAACTAAAAATTACGGATTTTGGGAAATTTATTTTTTGTGATAAAAAATTAATTGAAAAATCATTTTTTTCTGTTAAACTATTTTTTCTTTACAATACCTACAACTTTGCCGAAGACACCAAATCAATCAAAAAATTCTTGACAAGTTTTTTTTTCAGATTTTCGAATATCTACGTACCATTTTTGTATGAACAGCTGCCAAAATTGTATGGAGACTTGTATGTGTCCAATGACACAAAATAGCTAATTTGGTCATATGGAAGGCCTACACAAAGTTTGAGCCAAATAAAAAAATATAAGGTATAATCCATTTCCGGGTTTGGTGGTGAATTGCTCTAGGTATTGCCAAACTGGAATTTAAAATTGTGGAAGAAAACTATAATGTTATGCTATAACCGAATTGAATGCAGTTGAATTGAAAAATGTTTAAAACATTTCAAGAGTTAAATTCTTGGAAATCCTGACCTTTTGATAAAAAAAAAAAAACAAAAAATTTCTAGCTTTTCCCCGGTTTTTGGAGGATTTTGGTTAACTATAATGTTCAGATATTTGTAAAAAAAAAAACAGTCTCAATAAGTTAAATTTTTAATTGAATTTACCAGCATTTTGAAGGTACATAGGAAATACGAAAAAATAAACGAAGTGTATATGTTATGTTACTTTTGAACTCAGTTTCATTAACACTGAAGTATAATGAAGAACCTTAATTGGAATTTAATTAAATTTTAGGTGTTTTCAAATAAAATCTGAAAAAAATATTTAACCTCCTTATCTGGATGCTCTCAAAACTCATTGACTATCCCAACAATTTCTACACAATTCGAAGCTTGCGGCCGGCACTAATCACCGTTGAAAACCTCGTGCCCATTCATTGTATTACCACCGAGTGTCACAAGACTACACACACCGATCTGACACATCCGTTTACAACTTTTTATCTCTTTCTTCTTTCTCTTCTCTCTTTCCATTTCCTCCACCCTGTGCGCGCGCAGATTCATCGACTCAACAAAATTGAAGGATGCGGTTGACTAGGTTATTTTATACAACGTTACTAATCGGCATATTACAGGTGAGTGGTGTCATTTCTTTCAATTTCCGTCTGACAATGTTTTGACACGTGTGGCAAACCGCCATCCGATGCGCTTTCTTGCCGCCGTCAAAAGGGCTTTTTTACAATTTATGCAAAACAACAAAACGGTGCGATTTTACACATGTTTCGTTTTCCCATAAAAAAAAACACGACTTGTCAACAAACGGCTACGCGACACGCAATTCCGCCATTACTGTTTTGACACATGACGCTGCCATAATGGCGGCCAACGGCGCACGGCTGTCACACGAGCCGTCATCACCGTGTTTGCGTGCCAGCGGCTTGGTTCGCGATGTTGACAGTCGTGTGTAACGAACGGCCCGTTCGAAATCGATTAACGGAGCCCACACACACGCCACAGCAAGACATATTGAGATCGAAGCGGTACAAATTGGCCCGTTGTCGTCGCGACGTCTGGCTTGAGGGGGAGAAATATTATGGCAAATGTGTGTGTATGTTCATGCCGAGAGGGAATTAAATAGTCATTAGCGGAAGAAAAGGCAGCGCGGTTGGTCGGGGGTGCGGTTTCGTTCCGAGGATCACGGATTGGTAATGGTAGAGAAATGATACGCAAATGGAGCTGTCGAAAGTATCTGGACGCTTGATTGAGTCATCAAAGTAGATTAGTTTGTTGAAATTTTCCTTTTCAAGGAAAATTATTTAGTTTTGTTTTTTTGTCATTGTCTAGGCAACTAATATTGTAAATACAAGAATAAAACCCAAAAAAAATTAAAACTTCATGAAAATTATTCACCTGTTGAATACGGGCCTAACTCTGGTCCGTACTTTTGTTTTCTTCTTTAGTCGATTGTTCAATCTCGTGTCGTCGTAGCAAGCCTCGAATACTGCAGATGATCTCAAAGTAAAGGTCTTTTCTAATCGTCAGAGCAGCTTGCTGTGTTGCTGTAAAGAGAGCCGACAAAACGTGTAACTTTATCTTGTCATCATGTGACCAACTGGTCTCTTTTATTTGGTAGAGAATACTCTAAAGAGTTCTCTGATTAACTAATTAAAAAAGAGCCTTAGGGCAAATACAATAGAGTTATCTAAGCCCGATCTCACGCACACTAGCACGCCATTTGTTTTGCTGGCCGGTACAAAATTTAACCTCAATCTTTTTCGTGTACGTACACGCAATACATGCGCACGGAGATTACTCTATGAAATAATTTCAGCAACTTACCTCTCCGTCCTCTCCCTAAAATAGTTTAAACGAAAATTAACTGACCTAAACAGGACCTAATAAAACTAATTTTATGAAAAAAAGTTCGAGAAAACTCAATTTGAATTCTGAAACGGAATTCAACTCGAATGCGAATTCCGTTGCAAACGCGACAACCTGTACGAACACCGGTTGTTTATTTTGAAACGGAATTCGTATACGATTCCCATTGATTTCCGTTTCAGAATTTGAATTGAGTTGACTAGGCAACGATGCCTTTAGCGCGCACTTCACACACGCGTCTGTGCTGGGTAAGCTGTCAAACTGAACTGTGGCCTACTGAGCTCAGTACTACTGACTGCTGCTGCTGCTATCTGAGCAATGGTCTCTTCCCATCGCTAGAGCAGCTTGCTGGGCTACTGTAAAGAGGGTCGGCAAAACCAATAATCTTTGTATATGTCATCATATGACCAAAGGTCGCGTTTTTTGGCAGAGAAAACTGATACAGTTCTCTGATTTTCAATTGTCAAAAGAATTTGAAATGAAGCTAAAACACTTCCCGCAATATCACCTACGCATAAATATTCGGTAGTAGGAGGGAGGGTACGAGATCTTCTGCACCCCCCCCCCTCCCGATTAGAACAATTTCCCTGGCAATTTAGCGGGGGGATGGCAACCCTATTCCGACCAAAGCAAACTGACAACAGTCGACATTAGCACGGTTGTCAAATGAGAGCCCACAACAAAAGCAATAGCTGTCAAATGGTAGCCCATAACAAATCATTGTTTGGGTTTTTGATTTTCAAATTTTTCACAATTTAAACGATAAATGCCAGAAAAGAACACGTGAATTGTGTTGCTGATGGCAAATTCTATCATATTCTTGTAGATTCCATCCCAATATTGGCTGAAAATTCATATCGAAAAAAGTGATTTTTCTGTTTACCTTTTTTTGCTTTTTTTCTTTTGGTCGACAAAACAGTGCGCCCGTACACTCAGAATCGGCATTACACATTTTCCAGTTTGCTTTTACACATTTGCATGGGACTTTTGAGTTCAACACACATCGTGTAACCATAGTAATATGTATAAGACTGATTGACAGTGTTTGTTTTCTGAACTTCCAAGATGGCGTCTTCTTCGCTACCCCCTGCAATTTAGGCTGCCCTCCATGTGTCCTCCAAATCCCCTCCCTCCCCCCCCCCATACACAGTCAGAAATCGGCCCCACTGCTCAACACCATTGCTTGGGCGCCACCGAGGCCGACTGGGAGCGAACCCAGGCCGACTGAGTGAGAGGCAACCACGCTTACCACTACACCACCGACCCCGACCCCGTGAAATAAATGTAATTTATATTGATGGATCGAAATTCGAAAGTATTGATCAACATCACCAATTTATATATTAGTTTTTTTAAATGCTATGAGCAATTCTTCACCAAACCCGGAAATGGATTTTAGGTACTTATATATTTTTTGATTTGGCTCAAACTTTGTGGGGGCCTTCCCTATAACCAAAGAAGTAATTGTGTGTCATAGGTTTACCCATAAAAGCCGCCATGCAATTTTGGTAGCTGGTCATACAAAAATGGTACGTAAATATCCGAAAATCTGTAACTTTTCAAGGAAAAACTAACTTAATCCACCTATGTGGTTGGAGCCTTCCTCACAACAATGGCTGTACACAAGTTTCATCTATTTTTTAGATCCGGCTTCAAAAAAGTACATCGGTATCACTTAAGTGGCCATATCTCGAGACAGGGTTGCCAGATCTTCAATGTTTTGGGCTCGTTGGAAAAGTTTTTTGATAACCTAACCAACGATGGGTCGGATGATGGATCCGGACAAAGTTTACATACATTTAAGTGAGATCCGGCTTCAAAAAAGTACATCAATATCACTTATGGGGCCATATCTCGAGACAGGGTTGCCAGATCTTCAATGTTTTAGACTTGTTGGAAAGGTCTTTTGATAATCTAACCAACGATGGGTTGGATAGTGGAGCCGGACATAGTTTACATACATTTAAGTGAAATCCGGCTTCAGAAAAGTACATAAATGTCACTTAAGTGGCCATATCTCGAGACAGGGTTGCCAGAACTTCAATGTTTTGGACTCATTGGAAAGGTCTTTTGATAACCTAACCAACGATGGGTCGGATGATGGATCCGGACATAGTTTACATACAGTTAAGTGAGATCCAAATATATGTGAAAACACATTTTTATACATAACTTTTGAACTACTTATCGAAACTTCAATCTGTATAAAACTCGATCTATGGGACTCTAAACCAAGTCGAATGCAACAAGTTCGGGTCAAATCGGTTCAGCCAGTGCCGAGAAACATGAGCTAGTTTGTTGGTCACATACATACATACACACACACCACGGCGTGTTTTCTGGGCAACCTTAAGGAGAAAAAATAGTCATCACTACTTTCAAAAGTGTCTTATATGAAATTTTCTCAGCTTTCCAATTCTTCTAAGAGCGAAATGTTTCATCGGAAAATTTCTGAGATATCTCTATTTTAAGTATTTTCTTTTAAAATCCTTGATCATTTATTGGAAACTTTTAAATAACAGTCCAGGAAACTTGTCAAATGATGTATTTCATGTGTATTTTACTGACCAAAATGTGCAAAATAAAACAAGAAACAACTTTGAAGAAGGTTGAAAACCGCTAAACATTTTGAAAATTAAGTTTTAGCCGAATTTTTGAATATGTGGGATTTATTCAAATAATAAAATAATAAAACCGTATTGAAATATTATTTTTACAAGAACAAATAGATTATTACATAATTGTTGTGTACAAATAACACCGGTCTGCTCTGATTCAGCTTGGAATTAGCTGATACAACCGAAATTTCTACAGGTTTGAGATTGATATGGTATTACAAGATTTTTATGAATAAATATCATATTTCCTTAATCAAACACTAACTAGTTGCATGGATACAAAACATGTTTTATACTCGAAATTATACTGTTGCTAGCTTTAGGAGAAATACTTTTCATAAGTATGAAATGATTGTTTCAGTTTTTTTGTATTAAATGATCAAGGAATTAGCAATATTTTAGAAGTTTATAAGACTCTCATCTTTAATCTCATCTTAAAAAAATATATATGTCTTCATATCAAATGGTTTGGAAAGAAAGTTTCTGTTAGATTTTTTTTATTAAAATACTATTTAATTTTTGTTCAAAAAAAAAAAAAGTTTGTGACGGTGTTTTCAGAATTCTGAATTGGAAGACTCGAGTTTTATTGCTACTTTTAAGTGCATTTTCTACAGAAAACATTTTATAAAATTTTATCTTTATGTAATACTCATGAAAATATGACTTCTGAAGCTTGCTACAGTAATATGTAGGACATTTTCGATTTCAAATCATATTTGTATTTATGTTCCTGGTTAATGTTTGCTTAAGAAAATATCAAATTTATTCATTAAAATTCAAAAATACATTTAACAATCACAAACCTGCCAAAGTTTCGGTTGAAAAAGCTAAATCAGAGTAGACACGTGATATTTGTACACAAAAAATATGTAATTATCAAATAATTCTAGTAAAAAATACATTTTTACACCTTTTTTTTATTTTAATTTCTGTATAAATCCCAAATATTCAAAAACTTAGACAAAACATAATTTTTAAAATGTTTAGCGGTTTGCAACCTTCTACAAAGTTGTTTTGATTTTGATGAGAAAATGACTCATGAAACACATCATTTGATAAGTTTTCTGAACTGTTGGTATAAAGTTTCCAATAAATAATAAAGGAAACCAAAAAACTTAAAATAGAGATATCTCAGAAATTTCCCGATGAAACATTTCGCTTTTAGAAGCATTGGAAAGCTGAGAAAATTTCCTATAAGATACATTTGAAAGTGGCGATGACTATTTTTTCCTGATAAGGTTGTTTTAGAAAACACGCCGTGACACATACACACACACATACACACTAGGATGTAACAAAAATGACTTTTTGGCGGGCATTCAAGGGTTTGTTCCGGTGGGCATACTAACCCTAAATCCAAAATATGAGCTTGATTGGACGTAACAGGAGCAGGCGCTCCGCCTTTCAATTTTAAATGGGATTTAACCCGTAAAAAAAGATTTTTTCAAAAATGTCACTTTTTGAGGCATTTTGGCCACTGAAGCGTTTATTTTCAACATCATTGGCGTGTAGGCCAGATCCTTGCGCATCTTTTGGTATATATAACATTGACATTTGGAGCACCCTGGAGCTCGGTACAGGCCTTCAAAGTTTGGCATTTTTTCGAAAAATCGGCCCCGGCAAAATCAAATGGCGTCTAGGGCGTCGCGAGGCGCGACGCATATCTTTTTTGCCGGGACCGATTTTTCGAAAAAATGCCAAACTTTGAAGGCCTGTACCGAGCTCCAGGGTGCTCCAAATGTCAATGTTATATATACCAAAAGATGCGCAAGGATCTGGCCTACACGCCAATGATGTTGAAAATAAACGCTTCAGTGGCCAAAATGCCTCAAAAAGTGTCATTTTTGAAAAAATCTTTTTTTACGGGTTAAATCCCATTTAAAATTGAAAGGCGGAGCGCCAGCTCCTGTTACGTCCAATCAAGCTCATATTTAGGATTTAGGGTTAGTATGCCAACCGGAACAAACCCTTGAATGCCCACCAAAAAGTCATTTTTGTTACACTCTAATACACACACACATACACACAGACATTTGTTCAGTTCTCGATTCTGAGTCGATATGTATACATGAAGGTGGGTCTACGACGTTTTTATACGAAGTTCATTTTTAGAGCAGGATTATAGCCTTACCTCAGTGAGGAAGGCAAAAAGAAACCCAGATCGTCAAAAAATCGATTTTTAGTCATAATTTGGGTTTAAATGATAATTTTACATGGAAACCAGATGAGGGCAGATTCAGGTTCAGCGGGCAAAATTTCATGAAAAAACATATATTTGGAAAAAAATCGAATTTCGTTGGGGTGGTCCCGTCTGATTTTCCCTTGAAAATCAAACTTTTTCCAATGAAGATACCTCGAGTTTAAAGAAAAACACCCCCGAGATTTTTTTCAGTGTTTGTAGTGCTGGATCTCTTCTTTCAAATGCAACCTGGTCCTTGAAATGTCCTTTTCGAGATATTTAAGTTTCAAATTTGCATCTTTTTTTTTACCATAAAATGCCTGTAGCTTTTGACCCTCAAGTCCAAATTGACCAGTCAAAAAATAAAAATGTTTTTTTTAGAGCTCTAAAAGTGCCCTTCATATTTTCCATGATAACATCAATAAGAAATAGGTATCTTACTGGGTAACATTTACAATAAAAACAAGGAAAAAATGAACAAAAAACTAAAAAGCGGTACAATTTATTTAAGTTAATATAATTTCTTATTTTTCTCATTTAAATATTTGTTTTTTTAAATATTTTCTGTGTGTTTTGTCAATTTTTAGGAATCATAACTTGGCCAACAATTTGAAAAAAAAATGTTTTTTTTTTTTGGAAAACCTTATCATAACCTATGCCAAAGATTTGTGATCAGAACATGCCATCTCAATGTACAGATTTTTGAAAATATTCATAGCACTTGTGTATGGACAGCCCCCATTTTGAATGCATAAATCAATCATGCAAAATAGCAGTTTTTTTTAATTTAATGATTAGCAAAAACGAATTTAATTTAATAATCTGCAACAAAATGTTGCGTTATTTTTTGGTTTCGAATCTGTTTGTTTTTTCTTCTCTCAAATATTTTGTCAGGTCAGGGATATTATTCAAATGTCCGCAAAGGTCTGCAAGTACGAGGTTTGTCTTCCAAAAACGGTTTACAAAAACGTACCATGGGATTTGAACACTTTGTTCGTGGTTCCCATTTTCATGAACGTATGTTCACGATTTTGGGAACTCTTTTTCTCCGTGTGGTACTCCAAGGTTGAGAACCGCTGACCTAAAATATATTGAAGATAAGTCTTTTTTGTTAAGATACAGCCACTCAAATAAAGAAAAAACAAAACAGAAATATCAAGGCAGTCCGTGTTTCTCGTTGTTACACTCTAAAAAATTACCCAGCAAATTTACAAAAAAACACGAAATTTTAAAATGAATAATTTTATTTTGAATGAAAAAAAAACCCTTCTGGGTTAATGTAGATGTGAAAGGTACAAAAAAACCCTTAAAATGACGTGTTCCAAAATTATTTGCAGTTGACTAACGAAAAATGGCTGAGAAAATACGTTTTTCGAAATTTTGAGTACCAAATTTCCATCTCAACACCGTTTCACGAGGCAAATGTCTTTTTTCATGTACAAAAATGGAATGGGGTCGTAACGTCCCTCCATAATGAGATATCAAAAAATGGACCTCGAAGTTACCCCTCAGAGCAAAGTTTCACGCAAATCGCCAAACATAAAACCTGCCGATTTTTTTTTTATTTTAATGTTCTCGAAAAAAATAAACCGTAATACTCAACAGAAAAATATCTATCAAGTTTCTTGTATAGATGTAAATGTAATAAGAAAGCGAGAATATTTTAACTTATATAAATTAACAATTAAAATAGAGATGTAGAAATCCTTACTCCTAAACAAATGTTTGTGCACGTTTTTTTAATAAATCAAATTACCATATCATGTTATGATTGAATTAAGAAAAAGTATTTTCAAAATTAAAAAGGCCAGCCCTACTGCGTTGTGTTTACCGCCGAGAGTATTCTAAGAACGGATCACATTTCTCAGAATCAACAGAGGCGCGATTTATGCTTGCTTTGGTGTTGTCTAAGGTGTAATAATTCAATGTAAAATACATGAAATACTAAGTCTTGAATTACTCGCTAAGTGATATAATTCGAAATTTCATAACCAGTTGGTAGAAAGTCCTAAGTCCGCTGACTTGCACTGTTTCACAAGCATGTAATTTCGCGTTATTTTTTACCCCCACTACCCTCCAACAACACCCCAACAATAATGTTCCCATCCGTGGATGAGAGAACCAGACACAACAAAAATAGAAGCAAAAAACTGAAAATACTTTGTTTCCCGCTCGATGAATGCTGCGCGCTCCTCTGAAAAAAGTGAGAGTGACTCAACGAGTTTGGACCCTCGGGCGAATCGCGAGTTGGAGAAAAAGAGAGGAAGAAAAAAATAACAATAATAACAGCTGAGGTCCGTCCAAGAGGAGAGACTTGACGTGACGTGACGTGCGTGTGTGTGTGTGACGCCGTGACGGTTACCACACTCATGACTTCAAGTCCGGATTCCGCCACTTTTACCCAAAGTTGGGTAATATTGTTTTGAAACCGGATTGATTTCGTCTTTTTAAAAGGATTTCTTAGCAAAATGTTTACAACCTAACCTCAAAATGTAACTTTTCAAGCCACATGCGTAATTTGAATTTGCTTAGTTTCTACGCCTTATTTGACAGCTCTTGATCAAAGTTGAATGATCGTTGAATGAACCCGGGGTCCATTCACAAGGCAATTCTCGCCCGGCCTTAAGTTTCCCATAACGATCGTGTTTCGTGATCAAGAAAAAAAGAGGAAGTAGAAGAAGGGAAATAAAGGAAGAGAAAGAAGAGTTAAGCACGCGCGCGCGCTTTGGCGTGTTGATTCATGTTTTATGGCGACTATTATTGCGGGTATTTATTTGTTTGTACGCGTGCACTTAAAAAGTGGTTTTTCGTTCACCGAACGATGCCGCAATTTATGTGTTTGTTTTTTTTTCGGTTGCGGTCAGATTGAGCGATTTTGTGTGGTTGTTTGAGGGGGAAGTTTTATAGCAGTATCTTTCTGGAGCTACTTCAGCAGGAGATGATTGTCGGGAGTGTACTTTTTTTCTCGTTTGAGCTGGTTTTTAGTGTCTGGTACTCTTTTTATAGCGTCTATTAAAATTTGCTCTATGAAGTTCGAAAGTGAATGGATGCCGGAAATTTTTTATGTGTTGTGTGTCAACTTTTTTGAGTGAAGAGTAATTTTCTACATATTTGCAAGTAAATTTTTAACTGCACTTTTAATTTCTATGAAACTTTGTTCATCGATTTGTAATGTCAAAATGGCTTCATTTGTATTATTGGTTCGTTGATACAAGCCTCCATACAAATTTTCACTTAAAATTTCTTTGTAAATATTTGCAAACCATTTCAAAATGCAAATTCAAAGGATCCAAACAAAATTGCCCTTTTTTAAACATGGTATAGTAATAAATACCCGATTTTTACCAACTTTTATTCTCCTTTGAATCCAAATATCAATTATTGAAAAGTACCTTAGTAAAAATTTGATAAATTGCACCTTTTTATACCTTTTTCTCAAAAACATAAAAAAGTGAAAAAATACGCAGTGAAAGGTGAAAATTTGGTTGGTCAAAAAGACTCAAAAAGATAGTTCAATGTTTGTGTAATGTTTAAAATGTGAAATAAGGCTTTCTAGTCAGAAATTTGCCAACACATTCAAAGTATGTTTACATGGCTGCTGGGAGATTGTTTGCATCAGATCTCCTATCTCTTTCTAGAAAAAGTTTTTCGTCAGGCGAATTCTAGCTGGGTTTTTTGTCTGACTGCCCGATATGTCAGCCAACATATTTCGCAGGGCTGTGACAGCTCGAGCACGACCATTGTTTGCATCAGGACACTGTGACGAGGAGTTCGTCATTTTCTGGTTAAATTATATTTTTTCACTGGGCCTAGAAAGCCTTATTCCGCAGAAACTGTTTGAAATTACACTTTTTTTTAATAATAGATCAATCATCATTCTGAGATGTAATGTAACCATGATTTGTTTTACTGTTTACTCAGAATTATAAAAAAAAGTTAAAAAAAGTTTTTTTTTGCGTTTTTTTATTTGTTGTGTGTCATCTGTCACGGGTGACATTGAACGGTCATGATTGACCGCCACTTACATTTATTTTGTAAAATCAGGAAACCCAATTTCATGAACAAATTTTTTGTGTAAGTGTCCATTCTTTAAATTTGTACCCTATAAAATGATTTATTTTAAGAGGTACCAATTTCGCTGGTTCGATTCCCGCCTTATCCTCCTGGCATTCTATCGGATGGGAAAGTAAGACGTCGGTCCATTTGCGTAAGAGAGGTTTTGGATGACTCACCACACATAACCTTCGGACGCCTAGAAATGAGCAGAAACTTGCAACAGAGACCACAAAACACGAGGGGTTTGTTAAAGTGCAATTGGATAACTAATTGGATAATTTTTTAAATAATTTTTTAATGTGTTGGTTTGTCGTGATTAGAAATTCTGAAGATGATTGCTTCAATGTGTTGAGAATCTCTTGAAAAATTTAGATTTTTTAAATTGCCGATTTAATGTTTTTGGCAGAATAAAAAAAAACTTTTTCAAAACGATTGCCTTTTCACTTTTTAGCATTTCAAAAAGACAACTTTTTCACTATGTTGATGAAAATCAAGTTAAAATTACTGGAGTTTTTTAAGGTCCTATAAACAAACTTTTTTTTTGGGTTGTTTTTGAATACCCCTGACTCAAAAACACCCAAAAGCCTTTTGTCTTTCAACAAAATGATAGAATTTCAATTCACAAAATGTTTGACCTTATTGTAAAAAACTAAAAACATAACAATATAAAAATCAATGTAGATTAACTAAACGGCATTTTTTTCCCAAACCGCAAACAATTACTCCTTTTTTTAATATTATGGCATTAACATTGAGATTGACATGACATTTAAATGATTCAAATTTATTTTTTAAATATTATTCAAAAGGTAAAATTTGTTTCAAGATTTATATTGTTAAAACATGTAGGGGAGTTTGGGGTAATTTGGACACCCCTTTAAAAATCACGTTTTCTTCGGATATAAAGTGAAAACGGCAATTTAAGTGATAAGGCTAGTACCAGTAATGGCCTAGGAGTATGGACAAACCCAAAAAGTTGGAATAGGTTAAGTAGTTTTGGTATAATGTATAAAAGTTTCCAAAGGCCGGTTGGCACTGCCTTAAATTCTAATATTTGAAGGTTAGGAAATAAGGTTTTGCAGGGGTTATATGGCAAAAAAGTTGACATTTTTTTGTTTAAGGGGGTTGCTTGAACGATGCCTGAGATATGTACGTATAAAAATTGTGCATTTTATCCATTTTTATCATCAAAAATCGCAATTTATGATAGAACATGCTATGGGGAAATTTGGACATGGCTTGTGGGGTAATTTGGACATACCTGAAAGTCTACCTGCCAGGCAACAAAAAAGTAACTTTCATGGTTGGATGAGTTTTTAAAGGGATTTAGATAAATTTAGAGGGATTTAATATGTCAAAACAATCAAAAATGAATGTGAGCAATGAAAACTTTCACAAAACGCCTAATTTTTAATTTAGATAAATTTATTCCAATATTCGAATTGATGAAAATCTGATTACTGTACATTTGGCGTTCAACAAGACTCTAATGTTGATTGCTTTTAATTAATTTCTTTGGCGTTTCTAATTTCTATGCTGGTTTACAATAATATTTAAATTTGAAGGGCTACAGAATGTAAAATTTAAAAAAAATGATTTTTTTAGGCTAATAAATTTTATATATAAAGATTGATTTATATAAACATAAACGATACCTTAATCACTAAAAACAAGTATAGTGTGCCTGATCCAGAATCAATGTTTAAATAATTTCAGTATTAATGATTAAATTAAGTATACTACACTGAACTATTTGTTATCTTCCTATTGAATTATAGTTCTATCACAAAATCATTATTTAATCCTTTGATGAAATATTGTGAGCAACACTTCAAAATATAAAGCAATTACAAAACCAGGTTGAAGGATAAAAAACATGCTCAAAAAATTAAATGTTAAACTTATTCTTCAACATGTGTCCAAATTACCCCACAAAAAGTGTTCATATTACCCCACAAGGCATGTCCAAATTACCCCATAGAGGTGTTCATATTACCCCCACGCAAAAATGTGGGGGTAATTTGGACACCTTTTAACTTTTGCGATAAAAATGGGTTTTTCATCAAAATTTATCGAAATGAATGACATTTTTCCATCAAATATGGTCTCTATTATCCTCTGGTGTCATCCACATTCCTTTATAATATCCATACAGCCCGTAACAGAGCAATTTCCTTAGGGTGTCCAAATTACCCCACACTCCCCTATAAGTCAACAAAAATTTCCAAGTTTGAGACAAATTCGTGGGAAACAGTTTTTTAAATAAATATAATCTTTGTTTTTGCTGACAAAAAAAAATATGTAGAAATTATAAAAAAAAACTAGTTCTAGTAAAAAATCCTATATATCTGAAGATATTTTTGAATTCTAAAGAGTTGGTGAAGGTGACTTGTGACATTTTAATACATTTCGACCATGCTCAGTATTATTCCTTATGATTCTAGTTGTATTTAATTTGTTCAAAAAAAGAAAAAATGAACAACTCGATTTGCTACTCTTTTTTTACAGTGCAATTTTTTCTCGAAATTCTTTAAAAACAAGTTTTTTATTATTTGTTTAAAACGAAAATTATATAGTAATTTTTAACAATTTTATTTTCTTTACTTTTAATTTTCCTTTTTATTCATTAAATTTTTCATTATTTTGTGCCGATTAATAATATTTTTTTTATTTACTTCTTTCCAGGTAAAATTCGCTCAACTTTTCACGTAAGCATCTCGAAACGATCATTGCTTTAAACCGATAATAATACTAATAATCACTTCATCAGTTCCCACTAACAACAACTTCCCATGCGAAAGGTAATCCATCAATTTTCCCTTTCACAACAAAAAAAAAACTCAAGCTCAATCATGATTAGCACTCACCTGTCCGGGCGGGCTGACTTTAAGACTTAAGGCTTAGGGTATTTCAACAATCGTGAAATAAAATTAAGAAAAAGTAATACACTTTGGCGTTTATACACTCTTAGACTATTTTAGTCACGTTGAAATTGTTTTTAATAATTCATTGAAAATCAGATTTGCAATAACTCACAAAATATTAAAAAAAAAAACAACTTGAAACAATTCCACCATATTCCAGTTCCCAGAGTTATAATTAAAATTTATGACATTCAAAACGGGAAGGGACAGCTTCATGGTCGCACCACACAATGATGGATGTGTGGAGCCTAACCTTATGGTGGTCACTTTGAGACACAGTCATCTTCAGAGAAAGTGTTTAGGGGAGGTGGGGGTAAGACGGCAATGCGCTTATTTTACTACTTAACATGATAAAAGTTACCAAAATATCTCATGATATTGTACCTTAGGCTAAATAGGTTACTTTGAGCCACTTTTTGCAAAACTAAAAAGTGGTTTGTTAACAAAATTTTGATACTTAGGAAAAAATTGCCGTAATCACCAATGTATCATTTGGAAAATAAATCTTTGATTTTAAACTGTTTTAAAAACATTTTGGAACATATTACTAAAAGCTTTTCATTTCGCAGTCATGGTGATAATTTCCTTAACAGAGTTAGATAAAAATATTAGATTTTTATGATTTTTTTTTCTTAGTTATCTAAGTTGCAAAATACGGTGGCCGTATTACCCCCGCAAGAGGAGGAAGGATCTGAAAAACACATTTTTTTTAAATCAATAAAAATTATAGAATAGTTTATTTTAAAGATACCAAGTTAGGTAATTTCTATAAAGGAGACTTCCAACTAGGATCTGTACTAAGTTGGAGTTGAAAATAAAGGTTTATTTTGATTTTAAATGAGTTTTTACCTTAGGGTGGCCGTCCTACCCCCATCTGCCCTATGCCTTTTTTGTTTTGTTTCTCTTTTTGTGACATTTTGTTTCAAGTTTGTTTTAACTTTACATTTTTGAATTTTTATGTCTTGTTTATTTAATTTTTCAAATTTAATTTAATTTTTATTCAACTAAAAAAATGCATTTTTCCCAAAAAATAAAATTTTTACCCTCAATCCCAACTGTGGTTATTACATTGTTTATGACAGCACCACAAGATTTCTCTGGTGGGGGGACTCTGGTGTAGTGATGTTGTGTTCTTTTGCCGAGTTTATTTTTTTGTGGTCATTGCCGAGATTCGCCAGGGGTGCCTTTGTGAAAAGAGCATAAAAACGAGCCAAGCTCAAAACGTGTGTGTGTGTGGGAAGGGTGGGAAAAATTCGTGTGCTTTTTCCCTCTTTGAGATTCAACCTTTCTTGACCAGAAAGCTGGAAGGAAATTATAGCTTATGAGATGGATATGTAAATGTGTGTGTGATTTTATGAGGGAAGTGAATAATGGCTGGTATTGTTGTTTGCAGCCTGGGTGAGGAAGGTGTTTGATCTATTCCTCTCTCTTTCTCTGTGCACCACAAACGAGGTGGTATACTTATGCCACCTTAATGGTACGGTGTAATGTAAACTTTGGTTCCGATGGTGCTGGCTGATTATTGAGTGCGATGCTATTGTTGTCGAGGTGATTTTGTGATTGATTGATCAACTAAGTAATTATGCCATGTTCAATTGATTTTCTTTTATCTTAAGTATAGTTTTGATAATTTCAAGAAATTATCTCTAATTGGAAGTTTGAAACAATAAAAAAAACAGTTTTGCGAAAAATCAATCATTAGTAGCTTTTGAATTTATTTATTTTTCAAATGAGAGGTAGAATTTAATGATCTGGCAACAGTGCCAAATAATAGTAGCACTTAATTGAAATGTGTAGGGCTGTTCATGATCGGTTGTAATGCAAATTTTCAGATCAATATTTTCTTTACATAGAACTTTACCAATAAAGCACAAAGTTTGTTAATCTGGCAACACTGTCCTGAAATGTTATGACTAAGCTGGAATCAATCGATTTTTTATACTTCTATTCAGTAATTTATTTTGAAATGTTGTTAAAAGATTTTGTAATTTTGTTTCAAAATGTTTGCTTTATAAAGTTAAAAATTATTCTTTTGAACACTTTATGTGCATCTTTGTAAATTTTGAGCGAAATTGAATAAGATTAACCCATTGATACCCGAGCCTAAAGTTGGCGAAACAAATGTTTTTCATACAAAAATTACTTTTTTAAAGCGCTTATAACTTTTAAGGATCGAGTTTTACAGCTTTGGTATGTTCTCTGTAGAGCATTAAACTTTCAATAAGAATCTCACTTTTGGGAATGTTTGGATGGAAGTGGCGCCCCGTGCAGACCAAACCGTAAAAAACTTTTGTTTACCATACATTTTTTTTTTCATTTTTTTTCCATACAAAGTTCACCTCCGAGTATCAATGGGTAAATGGTGACCGATTTTGCTCATATTTGGCCCAGAGTCCTAAAATAGGTCAAGGAACAATATTCAGCTTGTGGAGCGAGGTTTTGAAAAAAAGTCCCATATTATGGGCAAAAAATTGAGAACCACTATTCAGCATCCAGGTTTCAGGCATCTTGAAAAAATGTTTTCCCAGCAAAATAAAAAAAAAACAAACAAAATATTTATTTGAAAACTTTGTCTAAACCGAGAAAAAATATAGAAAAAAACACACCCCTAATTATGATATGATCGAAAATAAATTTGTAATATTTGTGTTCTAGAGTTAGGGGAAAATAATTTCTTGCTAGGTTATCGGCGCTTAATAATTTAAATATATTTTGGATATGTGGAGAAAACTTCGTTTTTTGGGAATTATCTTTCGGAGGCTGTATCAACCATTGGTTCTAATCTTTAATACCTTTGAAGTAGATTAAAGAAGAAAAAACCTAATCTCTAAGAACAAAATCATTTTATAGAAGCTCAAGCTTTAGTCAGGCTTTCAACAAAATATTTTTTTTGTGCACGATAACGAAATTTAAAATGCAATTTTAAATGCAAATTTAATTTTTCATTTCATTTTTTTTAAGTTTTTTTTTATTTTTCAAAAAATATGGTTTTTTGGAAAATTGGCAACACTGCCAAATAAATTCAGACCTTCTTGGTATTTCGCGAAAACTTTTAATTTTGTTTATATTATAACTATATATTTTTTTAAGAAGTTCTAAGAAATACCTATAGTTTTGCCGAATGCACCAAAACAATCAGAAAATTCGATTTCAAGATACAAATTTTTAAATATTTCAACATTTTCGCTTGCGAACTTTTTTCACCCGCGAAAAAGAGAGGAGTCAAATCACGCAAAAGAAAATCACTCCCGAAATTCTTCAAGAAATCAATCTGCTGATTATTTTTTTGTGAATTTCATTGTCAGCACCACTTAATCCCATCTATCTACATTCATTTTTCGACGTGTGACGTTACATTTGCAAGTGTAGTAGTGCACAAGATGTTCCGCCGAATAATTAAGATGATGATTTTTTAGATTCTTTTTACCGATCTTTCGTGCGCGAGACAGGAGAGCCATGAGAGCGCTTCGGATTTTCTCTTGATGAACGTCCAAAGATTTACTTTTGATGATGATTATTTCATCGCTGGACAATTTGTATGGACGTACTGTTATCCAAAATGACTTGCGTGGGCATAGCAAATGAAAAACATAAATTTACATTCAAATTAGAAATTTACAAACAAATCAAAAACCTAATGCTTAGTTTTGAAAGAATTACTAATTTTGTTGTGAAAACAAACATTTATCTTTGAAAATATCAATATTTTCCAAAATTTGCAATTTGTGTGTCAAACGCAGCTCAATTTTAATAACTAAATAACAAGTTTCTAGAACGAGAAATATTTTTTTTTTAAATTTCGTTATTTAATCTTAATTTAAAAATCATAAAAATTGAAAAATAATGGACTTGATGTCCACAATGTTTCCCCGAGTTGATAAATTTATATGATAATATAAATTTAAATATCTTCCAACAAAACCAAAATGTTTTGCTTTAAAAATTTGGAAATTCTACATCTTAAACATAAGTTTTTTGAAAATTTATACAAATATTTGCATATTAATAACAAATTGATTGCTTAAAAAAAATACAACAAAAAAGGGGAAATTTTGAAATCCCTTTTTTCCTAAGTTCATGCTTACATTTATTAAAGCCAATTATTTATTTTCGAATGTTTTGACAGCTAACGTGCTTAAAAGAGAAAAGATAAGAGTGTTAACAAATTTTACTTTATTTCTAATGAGCTTTAAATTAATATTTTTTAACAATAACAAGGGAAAAATGCAATTATCAACAATGATTTTAAGAGAGTGTACTATATCCAGATTTTAAGCAAAGATGGCGTTACGAATGGTGCACGCCCAAAATGTCAAAATCGCGCATTGGTACCAACATCATAATAAAAGAGTGGCTATCATGCCATAGCACACTTTTTTTTGTAATGTTGGTACCACTTCGTGATTTCGACATTTCGGGCGTGCACCATTCGTAACGCCATCTATGCTTAAAAATCTGGATGGATTGTTTAATGCACGTTTAAAGAAGGTTACGCAAACAATGGTTTCTAAGATATTTTTTTCGTAACAAATCTTCAAAGCCAAGCATTAATTGTAACGGATACTATTTGAAGTGATTATGAAATGTGCTTAATTTGAGTAGCCCCAACTCACCGTGTTACCTAATAAACTCTCATCGATTGCACTCTCGCAAAATCTCAACAACCTCCCAACTTCCTTCCGGATCAGAAGCAGCCCTCTGATCAACAATTCACCACCAAGTTCAGACACTTGATTCAAGCACGTCCGATACACATTTCCCACACCTCACGCCCCAATCAGATCGATCATTAAGCACACGAAGCACTCACTCGACACCGCCCAAGTGTTTGTCCACCTCGAGGCCCATTACTTGGCGGCATTACACTCTTAAATTTGCATAACCAACTTCGAGCCTCCAAAAATAAGGTACTCAGAAGGGACTTGAGTCGCAAAAATCCCACGGTCACACACTCACGTGAGAGACACAACATTCCTCCAAAAACAGAAATCCCAACCCCGACGACGTCAAGTCCAAGGTTCAACGACCCGCCTGGACACAATATCTCGTCGTCGTCGTAGTCGGCAGAAAAAAAACCGGTATCGGCGACGACCGACGTCTGTGCGGCGAACTTGTCTGCTGCCGCGCTTCGTCTCTTGGGCAGGTCTCGAGATCAGCGCGCACGCTCGAAAGAAAGTGAATGAGAATGTGGCCGGTTCAGCGGGGATTTTTTTTAGCGATGTCAGGGTTGCAAGAGCGGTGATTTTGTCAGTGGATTTGTTTTGGAATTTTAAAAGGTGGAAAATTTGGCAGCACTGGAAATAAAAAGATTTTGTTCAGAATCAACCATTTAATTCAATTCAATTCAATTAGTTTTTATTAGTAAATAATCAATTCACAATTTCGTAATTCTTATAACCTAATAGAGTTTTGGAGTACCTTTCAACTATGATTTGTACTATAGTTCATTTTGATGTAATTGGATATTCTAACAATGGATTTGCCAACAGAAGGAAAAAATATTTTAAAAAAACCTTCTAAATTTGCTAAGGAAAAGGATAGAGATAGAAAAGCTTAAAACTAGATCACAGTTTGTTTTGTCTTTTGACGTCGAAAAACTTCGCTGCACAAGGCAGCTTATCCGTTGTAGATATACTTCATCATAAGCTCACTCAGAGCTTGGAATTGTTCTGCCTTGTTCCGGCAGGCACGAAAGCGCGTGAGCATCTCTCCAGCAAGAGCGAAAAACTCGGGAAGCGCGAAGAGATCATCTCCGGTAACGTCTGCTTGTCCCGGTGAAGTACCGCTCCCAGAAGCGGCTACTCTAGCGTACGAACCTCCCTAACCGGGAGGGAACGCTGGGTTGGTCGATGGAACCGCTCCGCCGCCAGCTGCTGCAGCGTTCGTGCTCGAAGTCTTTGGAGGTTGGCGGGACGCTGGCGCTTTCTTCTTCTTGTCCTGCTCCTCGAGGTACTTTTTCCGCGCGGCACAGCCACGGAAATTCGCCGTGTGGTTTCCACCACAGTTCGCGCACTTGACGCGCGCTTTGTGCTGCTGGGCGTTTTCCCCCAGCTGGTCTTTCCGCGGAAGATCGCACCTTTCGGTGAAGTGGGTCTCACCGCACTCAACGCACCGGGGCGGAAGATTACAGTTTCTTGAACCGTGTCCGAATTTTTGACAGCGGTGGCAATGCGCTGCGTCGGTCGGATTCTTCGTGTAGAATCGCCACGTCACGAAGAAGCCGTCCAGTGCTTTGATCTGCCGTAGGTCCTGGATTTTGACCGACCCACGATCGAAGTACAGGAGGTACAATGTGTACGTACCTGCAGGGTGGCCACCTCGGGAAAAAACCGGGAAAACCGGGGAAAAACCGGGATTTTTATCCGCCGGGAGAAAACCGGGAAAAACTCGGGAATTCGACTGACAAACCGGGAAAATATTTTAAGTTTAGTTAAAATTTGACAAAAGCCTCTTTAATTTATTCAATATGTTCTTTTCTCAATTAGAATGTTATTCCTGTTATTATAAATTAAGAATTCGCGAAAACTATGTTTGAATTTGTGTAGTAGACTCATGCTTCTTGGTTATGGATGTTTTTTGTATCCTATTATATTTTTACAAGGCGATTTTTTTTAATAAAGCAAAATGTTTCCTCTACCAGCGATTCTCAACCTGGGGTACATATAACCCTGGGGGTACCACGAGCGGTCTCAGGGGGTCCGGAGGACAAACCCCGCAATGGCGAACATTTGTCCCAAACAAAATATTTGAGAGAATAAAAAAACAAATTGCTTTGAATCAAAAAAATAACAACCATGCTTAAGGTGCAATGAATTACAGGCGAATTGTTTTTGACCAATCAGAAAATGTTTAAAAAATATTTGAATGATAAATCTATAATTTGCATTCGTTTAGAAATTTTATGAATTTGAAGTAAAGTGCACCGTTTTTGAGTTTTTTTGTTTTTTTTTTCTACAATTATTTGTTTTAAATTTGTATATGCAACAAAAGAATGGATCAAAAATGTTCAAAAAAGAAAGCAGAAAAGAATTTTCTCAACCATTTAATAGAATAATTTTTCAATTGAAAATAGCTACAACTTCAAAAAAAAATACTATTTACAAAATTTAAATTTACATAAAAATAAAATTTAAAAAAAATATGGGGGATGTTTGTAGAAATAAAAAAGACAACGAAAATTTAATTTACAAAAAAAAATTCTCTAAATTTAAAGACATTTTCAGTAGTTTTAAAGAAAAACAGGAAACAACATTTTATTATGAAGCTTTATAAAAAAAAAAGAAAAAAAACTGATTTGAAGAAATGTACATGGACGTTGTGTGGCCTATCCAGTACATGTTTTTAAACAACTCTAGATACAAGATTTACGACATTTTTAATACTTCAAAATTCATGTTTCTTTCTTCGTGAATTGGAATGTAAAAAAATCTCATGCAAACGAAAAATTTCATGTATGAACGCTAGGGGGTACCAGCAGCTTAAGTAACACGAAAAAGGGTACCTAGCCTAGAAAAGGTTGACAACCGTTGAATTATAACATATTTCAACATAAAAATAATAATATCATGGAGTTTCTGTTTGTAAATAAATTTTATTTGATAATATTTGAGAATCTCAGCCAGACAAATTATTAAGGACAACTTGCAATGAATTTTTTTTGCAAAGTTTTTTAAAATGTCGTTTGAAATTTATGTAAAATTTTCAGAAATTTTAAAATTACAATATATTTAGAATTCTGCTACAAAAACGTTACTTGAAATACAGGCAATCACTTTTAGGTGATTACTACATCAACACAAAAATTGAGATCATGTTGAAAATAAGGCCGATGCTAATATTTTTCAAAATTTTTGTCCCTCGGCTCTGGCCGGGGTCAAGTGGGGGAATAATCCATAGTCTCAACATTTGAATGCAAAAAGTGTTCAAATACATTTTACACTAGTTTATTTGTTTTGTCTTCAAAAAATGTAAGATTTTGCGGTAACAAAAAAAACTAAAGGTGTAAAATTAAAAAAAATAAAAGATTATTAAATTAACCCAAACATGCTAAAAAATGATTCCAAACGCAAGGGAATGCATTTTATATTGATTTCAGCTGGTTGCACTTAAATTTCAATTGAAGTTTTGATGTTTTTTAAAAATATTTTGTGCCCCCTGATTTTTCGAGGCAACTAACGAATTAACGAGCATTTACATAACTGTTGATAACAATTTATTTTTGCAATTCTTTTCTTTAAAATTAATAAATTGTAGTAATAATTAATCTCATTCTAAAAAATTAAACGATTTTTTAAATTTTGAGGTTAAACAATCTACATGTATGATGATGAAAAATCCCAATCATTATGGAAATTAGATGTTTGGATTGGAAACAGATAAAAACGGCTTCGTTTACAACTTACTTACTTTTTACTCAAGATTTGAAAGCTTTCTTGAGGAATTCAAACTTTGAACCAAATGTATGCGTTTAAAAAGTATGTTGGTACTAACGTTAGCCTAAAAAACATTGTAGTTTGGTTTAAAAACATTTCGGAAAATTCCTTCTGGGCTCGGGAGAAAACCGGGAAAAAACCGGGAAATTGAAAATCGAAATCTGGTGGCCACCCTGACGTACCTGTCACCGTTGTCGATTTCGAGAGCACCTTAACCTCTCGAGGTTTAACCTTGACGCCCGACAGGTGTTCTTCCAGGTCGGAGATCGGGCGGTCCGGATATCCCTGAAGGACGATCTTCACTGGGACCTTCTCTGCTGGGTCAAATGTGAAGAATTTGAAGTTTCGCAACTTCAACTTCTTCACTACCAAGTCGAAATTCTGTTTTTTATGCGTAATCACTTGCACAGAAGTTTTGCAAATTTTGAGACAATTGGAGGTGGTCGTCGTTCCTTCGGAGAGTTACACTTTTTCTGCTTTCCTTGCTTGCGCGCAAGTTCATCATCGTCATCGTCGTCGCCAGCACTGCTGCTGTCACTGGCGGTGTTGTTTTCTTCTCCACTCAGCATCTCAAATTCGTTGCTGGTGGGAACGTTGGAAGTGGTTGTTGTCGTAGTGCTGGTGGACTGCTGCTGCTGCTGCTGGTCGGAGGTACTTCCGGATGCCCGGGTCGATTGTCTCGTCCGTACTGGGGACTCACGTGGACGGTATGACACGTGTAAAAATGAAGGATCGGTGACGTCACCGGGCACGCTCCCGTGCGCGATGGCGGTCGATGCGGCATTGTTGTGTTTACCTTTCTGCACTCTGCCGGTAGATGAACTTCGCGGGTTTTTCGAGGCCGCACTCGAACTGCCACGGCCACGGCCGGCCCTTGGCATGCTGGAGCAGCAAACTCGCGGGTAAACACTGTTAATTACGGCGAAAGAATCGAAAAGTTTGAGGAGCTCCGAACAGTTGACTGTTGCTGGCTGGTGTTGCCAGTCCCGATGATCAACCATTTAAAAAATAATGATTTCTGTTTTTTTATTTCCTTTGTCCAAAAAAATTACCAGCTTACAAAAATGTGATCTAAATATTCTAAATTATGCCTCTTGAGACCAAGCTGTAGGTACCCTTAAGGAAAATTCATGTAAAAATGAGTACACTCTTAATAAGATTGACAATTAAAAAAAAAAACACTTTTGGAGATGGACTTTTGGATGTTCTAAGATAAAGGCACACATTATTTGGAAGTGATGCCATTTTTTGTTGAAATTGTTTACACTTTCGAGAAACAACCTGGTTTATTTAAAGATTAAAATTTAATTTAGAATCGCAAAAAAAATAATGAAATAATATAATTATACCTACTCTTACAGGAAAAAAATGCATCAAAATCTGTCATAGTTGAATACTACTCAAAGTTCAGAAAACTTTCTATAAATTTGCCAGGAAACCTTCAAAGATTAGAAATCTAGATACTGAATAGCAGCCACAAACAATAAAAGAATCCAGATCTTTCTGATGAGAAATATCATAATTTTATAAAAGATTAGCATTTTTACAAGGATTAAACAAAGAAAAAATACTGTAGCTTCAAATATTCTGTAATCTTATCTACAAATCAGGAGAATTTTTTTTTGCTAAATCAAATAAAATGTTCACTTTTTTGCTTCAACTATCTGTTATTCTCTCTAAAGTATCATTCTTGATCAAACATTTGATCAAACACGGTCATTTTTGTTTTAGAAATATTTAAATCTTAATTTAGAATGCTTCTATCAAAAAATGGTATCGTAATTAATTTTTCATTAAAATTTAATATCTATGGGTTCTGATGTTAAAAATGAAAAATGCAAAAGGTCAAATAGAAAAAGGTCGAAAAGACAGAACGTTATTCTTAAATGATTTATATTTTGAGATTGCTAAAATAAACTTTGTGAGAAAAAAACATCTAAATTCTTGTTTCAGTCATATTTTTTTCAAAGTTTTTTTTCCATTATTGTATGCAATTATGAGCAATTCTTCAAAAAGTTGTTTGGGAAAATGACTAAACCCAAAAAATCTTTTTAAATGTTGTATTCTTTCAAAATAATCAGAAATTTTTTGTTAGTTTTTCGTTCTTTCAAACAGGAGCAGATCTTTAAATAGTTTTTAGTGATTTTCTTATAGTCAAAAATATTTTACAATTCCTGCAAATTAATTTGTTCTTGTTCCAGTTATCGAAAGTTTTTCCGTTCTTTCGTACATTTACAAGTCTTATAAAAGTTTTACGATATAAAGTCTTGGATCGAATCGGGATCAACATTCTGTTTTTTTTTTTAATTTCATATTCTTTCAAAGTAACTAATTCTTTTTTTATATATATATTCAACATGAGCAGTATTTAGCTCAGAAAGCTTATAAAGCTCATGAAAAAGAACTGAACTCAACACACATTTTAAAGATTTTTATATTCTTTCTAAACAATTCATTTTTGCATGAGTATTTTTTCATACTATAAGGCCGTTGCAAATATTTTTCAAAGTTTTTGTCGCCCCCTCCCCCCCCCCCCCCTTCAAAATTGGTCTGAAAAACCAGGGGGGCAAAAAAAACTTTTTTCTAAAAAACTTCAAAATGTCCATGAAAATAGAAGTCTAATCAACTGAAAATAATCTAAAATGCATTATTCTGCAATGATAATCATATTTAGCATGTTTGGGCTTGTTTAAAAATGTTTTGAATTTTTATAAAATTGCAATGTACAGCACCGCAAAAAATTTATTTTTTCGCAAATAATTAAATTTTCGTCAATACTTAGATATTTTGGAAACTGATGATTGCAAAACAACTGGACAGATGTGTAATGCATTTTAAAACACTTTTTTCATTAAAATGTTGAAACCATGGCTCGTTTTTTAATTTTTATCCATTTTTATTTTTTTGCCAAAATACAAATACAAAATACACACAAAAAATCATGGTAATATTACATCTGGGAAGGGGTACATCTTTTATGTCAGAAAAAATGTGTAATTTTACCTCTGAAAATGTGTAATTTTACCACTATTCTGGTGTAATGTCGCTTTTTGCCTTCCTCACCTTACTGAGGAAAGGCTATAAAATCACTCGAAAACTGTACTTCTCAATTAGACCTCCTAGACCCACTTTCATGTAAACCTATCGACTCAGAATCGAATTCTGAGCAAATGTCTGTGTGTGTGTGTGTGTGTGTGTGTGTGTGTGTGTGTGTGTGTGTGTGTGTGTGTGTGTGTGTGTGTGTGTGTGTGTGTGTGTGTGTGTGTGTGTGTGTGTGTGTGTGTGTGTGTGTGTGTGTGTGTGTGTGTGTGTGTGTGTGTGTGTGTGTGTGTGTGTGTGTGGGTGTGTGTGTGTGTGTGTGTGTGTGTGTGTGTGTGTGTGTGTGTGTGTGTGTGTGTGTGTGTGTGTGTGTGTGTGTGTGTGTGTGTGTGTGTGTGTGTGTGTGTGTGTGTGTGTGGGTGTGTGTGTGTGTGTGTGTGTGTGTGTGTGTGTGTGTGTGTGTGTGTGTGTGTGTGTGTGTGTGTGTGTGTGTGTGTGTGTGTGTGTGTGTGTGTGTGTGTGTGTGTGTGTGTGTGTGTGTGTGTGTGTGTGTGTGTGTGTGTGTGTGTGTGTGTGTGTGTAGATATGTGGGTCTGTGCACCACAAAATATGCACTCGATTATCTCAGCACTGGCTTAACCGATTTGGACCGTTTTGGTCTCATTCGATTCGTCTTGGGGTCCCATAAGTCCCTATTGAAAATTATAAAGTTTAGTAAAGTACTTCAAAAGTTATTCTAAAAAAACGATTTTGACTAAAGTCCGGAAGATTGGAAAAAGGGTGGTTTTTGTAAGAAACCCCAGCATATTATACATTTTTAGAAAGATATTTAAAAGATCTTTCCAACGCGACCAATACATTGAAGATCTGACAACCCTATCAAAAGTTATTAGCAATTAAGTGTTATTTATGCACTTTTTTTAAGCCGGATCTCAGATATCACGATGAAAACGTTGTCCGGATCTATCATGCAACCCGTCGTTGAACAGGTAATCAAAAGACCTTTCCAACGCGTCCAAAACATTGAAGATCTGACAACTCTATCAAAAGTTATAAGCACTTAAGAGTTATTTATACACTTTTGGAGGCTAGTTCTCAGATATTTAGCTGAAAACGTATTCCAAATATATCATGCGACCTATCTTTGGATAGGTAATTTAAAGACCTTCCCACGAGCGTGTCTATTTTGGATAGCATTACCCTTTGAATGAGGGAAGGCACCAACCACCTAAGGGTGGATTAAGTAACGTTTTCAGTCTAAATAGAGGTAAAAGTTCATCATAAAAGAGGTAATATTCAACCTTCTAAAATTACACCTTCCAAATTTACACAATTTTTTTCTGTGTACCAAATCTAAAAAACAAAATACAAACTTAGAATTTTTTACCCAATTCGGTAGTTGAAAAATTGGTAAAGTTCAGATCGGTAAACAGTCTGTCAAAATGAACAAAATTTTACCGAAAATCGGTTGTACGATGACTAATAATGAAATTCATTACCGAATTTTGATAAGTTTTTACCGAATTCGGTAGTTTTCAGTTTACCAGTCTGTTCAGCAGTAAACCTCTACACTGAGAAAATTGGTTCACAAAATTCCTTGGTACTGGTTTTTCTCCGTGTAGAGGTTTGCTCGACCAGTTATTTTTTGGCAAGATTTTTGATCAGCAAAATCTGCCAAGTTTTTTATTAAACCAAAAGACTTTTTTTTTCTCAACTTATTTTTATTAGGTCCTTTTAGGTGCTGTGACCAGGTTGGGACCGAGGATCAGTAAAACAACATGTAATAACAAAAAAAAACTCCTTACATTCCATGAAAATTAAAAAAAACCAAAAGACTTTTCTGCATGTCTTAAGATATCACAAAAAACAGCTCTTCTGAAATGAAATGACAGCTGCCAAAAAATTATATAGTTGCTTGTATTGACTCTGTGAAGCTTCTGATTGTAGCGGAAAAGATGGCTGGCTTAGCAAAAAATCGGTAAATATCAGCAAAATTTGGCTGATTTGACGATGCGTTTCAAAATTACATTTTAAAGGTAATTTAATGTCAGACGTACACAGAACAACAAATCTTTCACGAGTTGAAAAAATTGATTATTAAATATTACCTCTTTTTCGAAGTAATTTTACCTGATTTTTTGAGCAATATGTAGAATTTCTCAACAAAGATGTTATTTACACATTTTGTGAGGTAATATTAAATTTTTTGTCTGACAGAATTCCGTCAATACTCCCTGATCTAATATTACCATGACTTTTTTTTCTGTGTAATATAGGACTCATTGACCCTAAATCAACCCTCTAACAAAACCACCATTTGGAAACCCTGGCCCCTTCTCCGTCATCTCCCTCACATTTTCCCCGCCACGTTATGGCATCTCGTGTTTGCCTTCGAAGCAAAGAAGTGATGCCAGACCACAAAATGGGTCAATTACATCTACGTGGTCGGGGGTTCAGGCACCTGAGAGAAATGTGCGAAATTGCGCGAGGGGTAATCAACGGGCGATTTAAAGAGTTGAGCAATCGAAATTCTTCAAATTGTCACTCCCCGTGCGGTTTGAACAATTTAGATTGGCTGACCAAGTTCATCAATCATCGCTTGCAAGAGTTTAAATTGACGACGTTGAACCGATTAATTGGCTGTCAAAGCGGCGGGGTGGGTAGTCCGTGATTAACGTCATTACGGGACGGCTAATTCACTTCTCACGACGCTGATTGGAAGGGTTGTTGTGATTCTGCGGGTTTAGTGGGTTCATCGCTTGAGTTTTGACCCGTTGAAATCTTTTGAGGCAGTCGAAAGTCGTGAATTGTTCTTCTAGCAACGTTTTACTACAATCTGAGTATTAACATGAAATTTGAGTCTTTTTCTATGAATTGCAATCGAATCTACTCAGAAATGATTAATGTGACAACTGTCAGATATTTAGTCATTTCTGAGTAGGTGTGATTTTGATGTAAATTGAGTGATTAAAAATATGTGTGTCTGATGTAAACAACTCCAACCCTGCATTGACAAACGTCAAATTTGCACAATTATTTGAAGTTACGCACATCGGAGTGAACATTACCCAAAATTCTTATAACTTTTGAATTGAATGAAACCCAACTTAACTAGGAGAAATAGTCAAGTAAAGCCCTCATAAGCCCCAATCGCGATCCCCCCTTGAGCTCGACCCACTAACTTCACTAATTGCAACCTTCTCGCATCACAGTTTGCCCATCATTTCCTCCCTTGGTCAAGTCCTTTTAACTCTCAACCTACCAAACACCGCCGTCATTGCGTGACTGGCCGCAATTCGCGCAGATCTCCAAAGAGAGGGAAGCCAGTAATAACCCAATCCAAATTCCGCGAACCCAAAGTTGGGCTGGGAAACGAAACCAAGCCGCCGCCGCCGCCGCCGAGGGGTCCACCAGACGTATATTTCTCTTAATTATTCCTTTCTTGGGGTCTCGTCTGGGGTGCGACAACTTCCCAGCAGCTTCCAAGAGGGGGGAGAGTCCGCAAAAATATAAAAATAAAAGTTTATTGGCTGCTAATGAAAGTGAGACACGACCGGACCGGCGGATCACCCCCCGCTCTCCAAAAGATATTCGTTAAGGGGTCCACCGCGTCCACTTGTTGTATGTGCCCTCGGGGCTAGAATTCGTTCTACAATCCAATCCGCGATTTCACTTTCGCCAAAATATGACCGATTCGTTGCGTTGCGTGCAGGGATTTTTCGGGGACGGGGAATTTCACTTTTGACCGTGTGACCCCGGTCCGCAAAACAAGGTGGAAGGTGTGGCCCGGACAGATCTTGGCGGCCAGCCGGACCTCCCCTGGAGCACGAAGTCGTGCAGGGAGTTATTTGTTGTTGAAGGGGGGAAACAATGCAAATGGACCCCTTTAAAATGTTGCTGTAACGTGGACCCCTCGGAAGCTGTCAAACGTGCACGCACGTTGGAAGTTGTGCGGGAAGAGACTAAAATTAATCATTTTCTAGTTGGATGACAGTTTGTAATTGCATCGCGGCGATGGACCCCTAGTCGGAACTGTCAAACGTACACGAATATTCAAAGTAACTCAGTTTTCGTCATAAGCGAAATACTCATTTCTGAGTAGGATCGATTTTGACGAAAACTGAGAGTTTTAAGAAAAGTCTTTGGAAGCTGTCAAACATACACGATAATGTTGAACGAAACATAATAGAGTTGAAATTACCCAACATTTTTATGACAGATTTTTTGGAATCCACCTGTCAAACTTAGTGTCAAACCCCCTTCTCCCGCCAAATTGTAAACACCCAAATAAGAAACGATACTGTTTTTTCTTCTTTTTTTCTCTTTCTCTATTTTTGTCGCCGAACGTCCGCCGTTTGCGCGCCTCTATTTTCCAGATAAATCACCCTCCCAAGTCTTTAGTTCATTGCGTCAAGTCATCCCGGCTAAAGTGTAGGAAGGCACTGGAGGTAAGCTTGCACCGACCACCGTTTTTTCTTCTCTCTCTGAACTACTTTCGCTCTGTTCTGTTCTGTTGAGACCTACATCCACTCCCCTCCTCCTGCCAACAACCTCCTTCCAGAACAAACCAAAACAAAAACAAAGTCGTGTACAGCTTCAACCTCCAGTTGCCTTCTAATGGTCCAGTAGTTGAATTTAAATTTCTTCTTCTTAGTAGATTTCGCCCTACCTCCACAATTTTTTCTTGTTTGTTTATGTCTATATCGATTAGTAAACGTCCCCTTTTACCCCAGCCCCTGTCCTGGGCAAAAATGGCCTCTGGGTAGTGACTCAACTCCCCACCCCCCAAAAAAATGACTCCAGCCAACTAATCTAAATCTCTTCACCCGTAATATTCGGTAAGTTTCGAGTAGTGTTAAGATCGATTTAACGTGTAAGTAATTGTATAAATGTTACTTTTTCAGCGTAGATACAAATAAATTTCAAAAAACACTTCATCAACTATCATATTTTTTCTAATAATTCAAAATTATATTTTTTTGAAAACATAAATTATGTGAAGACCAAACCTCCCAGTCACGACGTTCTAGCAGGATTCTAGCAGAGTTATTCCAGAGCTGGATATTCTTACAGAATTCTAACAGAAATGTTCCACCGTTCTAGCAGGATTCTGATAGAACCGGCTCTGGTAGAATATTTTGTGATGAAACTGAATTACAGTCGACTCTCTGGCTGTCGATCTTCTCGATATCAATAATTCTCCATCTGTCGATGAATTCTACAGTCCCTTCAATCTGCATACCTTAATTATCTTCATTCCTCGATATTTTCCCTTGCTTGAAGGATCTCTTCCTCGACGGCCCCTTGGATTCTGTTTGGCTTAGAAATCTCTTCCGGTTGTCAATAATTTTACTTTCTCATGGCTTGCATAGACATTTTTCTTGGCGAAACGAAGCTTTGAAGGGTGTTTGACATTATGTAGTATGTTTTTGTTTGATGGACGTTGCCATGATTCTCTCCCATAGCTGGGTATCAAAAAAAAAAAAAAAATATTTTCAATCGAGTCTTCATTTTGCATCGTTCTGTAAACTGATGATTTTTTACCTCGGCGGTCCCTTGGATATTGACAACGAGAGAGTCGACTGTACTAAACATTAACATTGAGTTTTGATGTACACTGAAACCCCGATGGTTTGACACCAACGGTTGTCAAACGAACAGGGTCACTTTAAAATTTGACACCATCTTTACACGTAGTTCACGCACACTATGACACTACCAAACGTTTGGTTTGATAGCGAGTGTGAGCTTGTAAAAAATGACAGCTCGTCACTTTTTAGTTTGACTTTGTCAAACCATCGGGGTACAAACTAAAAAGGGGCAAACGAAAAAGTGATTAACAAATTTTGTTGTTCAATTTTTTTTTCAAAGTTTGTTTGAGTTTTGTAAAAATATTTTTTTGTGGAAGTTGGAAGAGTGTTACAGAGTTTTTTTAATTGATTTTGCCCAATATAAAAAAATGCACTAAATCAAACCCGTTTTTTTCTTTTTCCTACAATGTTTTTCTTGTGGGAGAACTGCTGTTTTGTTTTTGCTGTTTATTTTTTACTTTAAAGGGAAATTTTCATTAGCCTGTTGCTGCTTTTTTCGATGTTGAAGAATTAAACTCGAAATTCTTGTGACTTTACTCAAACAAATGTGAAATTAATTATCAGAAATAGTCGAAAAAGGCAATACAGTCATGCCTCGGTTTTGCACTGCCTCGATTGTGATTCGTTCAGCTGCCTCGGTTTAGCACGGCACAGTGCTTAACTAAAGCACAGAGCTTATGGGATTTTTAGGTGTTTTCAAATTGGAATGATGTCGCCTATCCATTGCATTTATAATAAAAAATATAAAAATATTGTTACTGCAATATGGGTATCAAATAATCGGGATTTTTCCATACATATCAAATGTTATAAAAAAAAGTTTTGAAAATACTCAAAATTTTCACAAAAAATTTCAAAAATAAACTTAAAATCTAAGTTTTTTACAATATGGGTATCAAATTATTGGAATTATTTCATAAATTTCGAACGTATTTTTTTAAATACTCAGAATTTTTACAAAACTACGTATTTTTGAAAAAATACTCCAAATTTCAATTTTTACAATATGGGTATCAAATGATCGAATTTTTTTCATAGATCTCGGAGTCATAACACAAATTTTTAAAAAACACTCAAAATTTTCACAAAACTGAGTATTTTTGAAAATAACTCAAAATATCAGTTTTTACAACATGAGTTTTTTTTAAATACTTAAAATTTTCACATTTTTTCGAAAAAAATGCTTAAATTTTAGTTTTGCTACAATAAGTGTGGGGGTGGCTATGGGTCAAAAAACGATACACCTCTCGTATTTTCTTAATAACAACAACAATTTAATTAACATCGAAAATCTTTCAACGTAGATTTGTTCTAAGATAGTTTACTAACATTTTCCCAAAATATGGTGGATTTTGATAAACACTACCTTAAATGCCTATTGTTTGAAAATTGACCCAATCTCACCCCTCAGAGGGGGTGACATTGGGTCAAATGAAACTAAAATGATGCTCAAATACAACGATATGGTAAAAACAAGTCATCCAACAGTGTTTCTTGTTCGAGGGAATCGTATTGACATGCTACAATCATAGACTAATAAAAGACTATACAGTAGGATCTGAACCATGACTCAACCTTTTTATGACCCCTCGGCACGGCCGGTTCACTGTCAAAAATGACAGATCAAAAGTCAGGAACTGGCTCCACTGGCGATTTTTTGACGTTTCTTTTTTTGTTTTTGTTTTGATTCTTGAATTTTTCCGACTACCGGTTGCAAAAGGAATCAAGTTAGGACTGACCGCGATGGCGGTCAGCGTGGTAACTTCCGGTACCGGTGCATGGTACACAGGTGCACGGCGTGAGTGACCTGTCGGTTAAATCGCACGTTATTGAACCGACAGGTGCTGGGGTTGATTCTGTAGTCTCGAGACGCAAACCCTAACCGACTCGGACAGATCAGGATAGGCTGGCGGGGTAAGCGCCGAAAAGGAACCTGGCGAAATAAATTAGGGCTATCCCGGAGGTGAACGAAACCCAGTTAACTCAATCCGAATTCTGAAACGGAATCTAGTTAGAATCGTATATAAATTCCGTTTCAAACGCAACAACCGGTTCCGTGTTCGGACCGGTTGTTGCGTTTGAAACGGAATTTGTGTAAGATTCTAATTAGATTCCGTTTCAGAATTCGGATTGATTTGACTAGGAAGGAATGACCCCGACGATTCCGATCAAGACGCTTGTCGTAGTTAGCTACAGTTCCAAATTGTCTCCAAAGCCACCAACACATCGACGAGCGAGTTGGACTTCGAAAAGTCGCGACTAAATATTACCGGTGGTGGCCATCTCTAACCGCGTGCGAGCGAGCTGGCACCGGCATCGGATAACTTAGCTTGCTTTGAGGAGTAGGACTGCCGCAGCCGAAGCAGATCATCAATAAAAATTGGCTAATTGTTAAATAACTTTAAGTCATAAATCTGGAGTTTGAGAAAAAAAGTTCCAATGAACAAAAAATTATTTTTTTGCTTTTTGGGTGTTTACCCCCTCCCCTTACTCAAGACGGTTTAAAAACACCCACAAAGCAAAAAAAAATGTTTCAGCGGCTTTAAAAAAAAAACTCTAGATTTGATCTTCATGTTGGAACAACATTAGATTTAATGTTTTCATTTTTGTAATGAAATAACTATGGTTTATTTTCAAATTTTATTTCGGGGTTGTATCGTTTAGTGAGCGGATTGTAGTGATCGGAGGTCCCGAACCTGCTCGCCGTGTACACCGGCAAGATGTCTTCCTTCCGCTACTCTTCGCTGATCAATCGCCCGCGCCAACCAGAACCGACCGTTCCGATGATGTCATGCGTGGTAATCAACCAGCACTTCTCGTTCTGCTGGAACGACCTGCGCTACGTCAGGTGGTCCAGCTGCAGCCTTCGCGCCAGACCAAGGCGAACGGAACTCAACCAAGTTTGGCGATGACTAGAACTGTGTTGGATTCGCCACGCTCAGAATCCTCTCTGAGCTGTTCCTGGTGTTAATCTTTATCTAACTGGCGCGTACGGCACCTGCACATGTTCGACGATCCGAAAGACAATACCATAACGAAGTGCAGGACCATCGACACGATCACTCTGTCCAGGTCGGTGCGATGACGGGCACCTGACGTCTAGCGTTGAACTGCTGATCCTGGGCGGAAGCGATCTTGTCAGTCTTCTGACGCTTAGAGTACTTCTTGAGCAGATGCTTTTTGACCAACACATCCTACTAGCTGGCCTTCAGGTCACGCTTCTTGCCCAGCGGCTGCAGGTAGTGGCTCTCGTACCTCTGACGAAGTCACCGAAGTCCAGGCAAAGACATAGCGCACGGAACTTCCTGTTTCCACAGCGGTTCGATACGATTTGCACCAATCTTGGTTTTGGTGGCCGGGCGTACCAAATCGCACTTCCTTTTCTTGCGGACGGCGGCCTTTTACCCACCTCTTGTGATAGTAATGTTACACTTGATTTTTGCGAAAGAAGAAAAGGTGAACCTAAAAGTAAAAATTGTTTTTAAAACAACAGAAATTTCCACCAAGAACCTGTTCTTACTCTCTTCACTCCAGCGACGTAACTTTCTTAACAGTCAAAACCCGAAGCCTGCAAAATGCGTTACAGTAAATTTTCGCAGGCTTGGGAAATATGCAAAATAGCACCAAACTTCAACGTTTTATAGTGTTTTGGAATCGTCAGAATGTCTACTTTAAGGAAAAAATATGCAAATTAGTGGATTTTTGGGCGGGGCTCGGGGGGGAGGGGGTTAACGAAAAAATATCCGAGCAAAATGCGTTACAGTAAATTTGTAAAATTTATATCTTATGCAAAACATGACCAAAACTCAAAGTTTTATAGTGCTTTGGAAAGGTCTTCACATGAACTTTATGTTAAAAATATAAAAAAGACTACGTTTTCCATAAAGTTTTACTAAAAAAGTTAAGTAAACATTTATTGTTCTATATACTAATATCAGTAAGAGAATAAAAACATGACTTTTCATTAGAAACATAATCATGCGACATATCTAACTTCTCCAAATTTCATGAATAGTCATTCTGCAACAAAATTGAACCGATTCAGCTGAACCGGTTCACCCAACCGGTTCAATAGTTGTACCGGTTGAACATTTCTGGCACAAAATGTAGCATGCGACATATCTAACTCTTTCAAATTGCCTGAAAAGTCATTTTGTAACATAATTGAACCGATTCAGCTGAACCGGTTCATCCAACCGGTTCAATAGTTGTACCGGTTGAACATTTCTGGCACAAAATGTAGCATGCGACATATCTAACTCTTTCAAATTGCCTGAAAAGTCATTTTGTAACATAATTGAACCGATTCAGCTGAACCGGTTCATCCAACCGGTTCAATAGTTGTACCGGTTGAACATTTCTGGCACAAAATGTAGCATGCGACATATCTAACTCTTTCAAATTGCCTGAAAAGTCATTTTGTAACATAATTGAACCGATTCAGCTGAACCGGTTCATCCAACCGGTTCAATAGTTGTACCGGTTGAACATTTCTGGCACAAAATGTAGCATGCGACATATCTAACTCTTTCAAATTGCCTGAAAAGTCATTTTGTAGCAACATTGAACCGATTCAGCTGAACCGGTTCATCCAACCGGTTCGATAGTTGTACCGGTTGAACATTTCTGGCACAAAATGTAGCATGCGACATGTCTAACTCTTTCAAATTGCCTGAAAAGTCATTCTTTAACAAAATTGAACCGATTCAACTGAACCGGTTCACCCAACCGGTTCAATAGTTGTACCGGTTGAACATTTCTGGCACAAAATGTATTATGTGACATGTCTAACTCTTTCAAATTGCCTGAAAAGTCATTCTGTAACAAAATTGAACCGATTCAGCTGAACCGGTTCATCCAACCGATTCAATAGTTGTACCGGTTGAACATTTCTGGCACAAAATGTAGCATGCGACATATTTAACTCTTTCAAATTGCCTGAAAAGTCATTTTGTAACAAAATTGAACCGATTCAGCTGAACCGGTTCATCTAACCGATTGAAAAGTTATGCTTCCTTAAATTCTTTAATTTTTTAAATTCTTTATATTTTTTAAATTCTTAAAGAATTTAAAGAATTTAAAGAATTTAAAAAAAAATCAAGAATTTAAAGAATTTAAAGAATTTAAAGAATTTAAAGAATTTAAAGAATTTAAAGAATTTAAAGAATTTAAAGAATTTAAAGAATTTAAAGAATTTAAAGAATTTAAAGAATTTAAAGAATTTAAAGAATTTAAAGAATTTAAAGAATTTAAAGAATTTAAAGAATTTAAAGAATTTAAAGAATTTAAAGAATTTAAAGAATTTAAAGAATTTAAAGAATTTAAAGAATTTAAAGAATTTAAAGAATTTAAAGAAATTAAAGAATTTAAAGAATTTAAAGAATTTAAAGAATTTAAAGAATTTAAAGAATTTAAAGAAATTAAAGAATTTAAAGAATTTAAAGAAATTAAAGAATTTAAAGAATTTAAAGAATTTAAAGAATTTAAAGAATTTAAAGAATTTAAAGAATTTAAAGAATTTAAAGAATTTAAAGAATTTAAAGAATTTTAAGAATTTTAAAATTTTTAAGAATTTTAAGAATTTTAATAATTTAAAGAATTTAAAGAATTTAAAGAATTTAAAGAATTTAAAGAATTTAAAGAATTTAAAGAATTTAAAGAATTTAAAGAATTTAAAGAATTTAAAGAATTTAAAGAATTTAAAGAATTTAAAGAATTTAAAGAATTTAAAGAATTTAAAGAATTTAAAGAATTTAAAGAATTTAAAGAATTTAAAGAATTTAAAGAATTTAAAGAATTTAAAGAATTTTAAGAATTTTAAAATTTTTAAGAATTTTAAGAATTTTAATAATTTAAAGAATTTAAAGAATTTAAAGAATTTAAAGAATTTAAAGAATTTAAAGAATTTAAAGAATTTAAAGAATTTAAAGAATTTAAAGAATTTAAAGAATTTAAAGAATTTAAAGAATTTAAAGAATTTAAAGAATTTAAAGAATTTAAAGAATTTAAAGAATTTAAAGAATTTAAAGAATTTAAAGAATTTAAAGAATTTAAAGAATTTAAAGAATTTAAAGAATTTAAAGTATTTAAAGAATTTAAAGAATTTAAAGAATTTAAAGTATTTAAAGAATTTAAAGAATTTAAAGAATTTAAAGAATTTAAAGAATTTAAAGAATTTAAAGAATTTAAAGAATTTAAAGAATTCATCCAACCGGTTCAATAGTTGTACCGGTTGAACATTTCTGGCACAAAATGTAGCATGCGACATATCTAACTCTTTCAAATTGCCTGAAAAGTCATTTTGTAGCAACATTGAACCGATTCAGCTGAACCGGTTCATCCAACCGGTTCGATAGTTGTACCGGTTGAACATTTCTGGCACAAAATGTAGCATGCGACATGTCTAACTCTTTCAAATTGCCTGAAAAGTCATTCTTTAACAAAATTGAACCGATTCAACTGAACCGGTTCACCCAACCGGTTCAATAGTTGTACCGGTTGAACATTTCTGGCACAAAATGTATTATGTGACATGTCTAACTCTTTCAAATTGCCTGAAAAGTCATTCTGTAACAAAATTGAACCGATTCAGCTGAACCGGTTCATCCAACCGATTCAATAGTTGTACCGGTTGAACATTTCTGGCACAAAATGTAGCATGCGACATATTTAACTCTTTCAAATTGCCTGAAAAGTCATTTTGTAACAAAATTGAACCGATTCAGCTGAACCGGTTCATCTAACCGATTGAAAAGTTATGCTTCCTTAAATTCTTTAATTTTTTAAATTCTTTATATTTTTTAAATTCTTAAAGAATTTAAAGAATTTAAAGAATTTAAAAAAAAATCAAGAATTTAAAGAATTTAAAGAATTTAAAGAATTTAAAGAATTTAAAGAATTTAAAGAATTTAAAGAATTTAAAGAATTTAAAGAATTTAAAGAATTTAAAGAATTTAAAGAATTTAAAGAATTTAAAGAATTTAAAGAATTTAAAGAATTTAAAGAATTTAAAGAATTTAAAGAATTTAAAGAATTTAAAGAATTTAAAGAATTTAAAGAATTTAAAGAATTTAAAGAATTTAAAGAATTTAAAGAAATTAAAGAATTTAAAGAATTTAAAGAATTTAAAGAATTTAAAGAATTTAAAGAATTTAAAGAAATTAAAGAATTTAAAGAATTTAAAGAAATTAAAGAATTTAAAGAATTTAAAGAATTTAAAGAATTTAAAGAATTTAAAGAATTTAAAGAATTTAAAGAATTTAAAGAATTTAAAGAATTTAAAGAATTTAAAGAATTTTAAGAATTTTAAAATTTTTAAGAATTTTAAGAATTTTAATAATTTAAAGAATTTAAAGAATTTAAAGAATTTAAAGAATTTAAAGAATTTAAAGAATTTAAAGAATTTAAAGAATTTAAAGAATTTAAAGAATTTAAAGAATTTAAAGAATTTAAAGAATTTAAAGAATTTAAAGAATTTAAAGAATTTAAAGAATTTAAAGAATTTAAAGAATTTAAAGAATTTAAAGAATTTAAAGAATTTAAAGAATTTAAAGAATTTTAAGAATTTTAAAATTTTTAAGAATTTTAAGAATTTTAATAATTTAAAGAATTTAAAGAATTTAAAGAATTTAAAGAATTTAAAGAATTTAAAGAATTTAAAGAATTTAAAGAATTTAAAGAATTTAAAGAATTTAAAGAATTTAAAGAATTTAAAGAATTTAAAGAATTTAAAGAATTTAAAGAATTTAAAGAATTTAAAGAATTTAAAGAATTTAAAGAATTTAAAGAATTTAAAGAATTTAAAGAATTTAAAGAATTTAAAGAATTTAAAGTATTTAAAGAATTTAAAGAATTTAAAGAATTTAAAGTATTTAAAGAATTTAAAGAATTTAAAGAATTTAAAGAATTTAAAGAATTTAAAGAATTTAAAGAATTTAAAGAATTTAAAGAATTTAAAGAATTTAAAGAATTTAAAGAATTTAAAGAATTTAAAGAATTTAAAGAATTTAAAGAATTTAAAGAATTTAAAGAATTTAAAGAATTTAAAGAATTTAAAGAATTTTAAGAATTTTAAGAATTTTAAGAATTTTAAATTTTTTAAGAATTTTAAGAATTTAAAGAATTTTAAGAATTTATAGAATTTAAAGAATTTAAAGAATTTAAAGAATTTAAAGAATTTAAAGAATTTAAAGAATTTAAAGAATTTAAAGAATTTAAAGAATTTAAAGAATTTAAAGAATTTAAAGAATTTAAAGAATTTAAAGAATTTAAAGAATTTAAAGAATTTAAAGAATTTAAAGAATTTAAAGAATTTAAAGAATTTAAAGAATTTAAAGAATTTAAAGAATTTAAAGAATTTTAAGAATTTTAAATTTTTTAAGAATTTTAAGAATTTTAAGAATTTTAAGAATTTTAAGAATTTTAAGAATTTTAAGAATTTTAAGAATTTTAAGAATTTTAAGAATTTTAAGAATTTTAAGAATTTTAAGAATTTTAAGAATTTTAAGAATTTTAAGAATTTTAAGAATTTTAAGAATTTTAAGAATTTTAAGAATTTTAAGAATTTTAAGAATTTTAAGAATTTTAAGAATTTTAAGAATTTTAAAAATTTTAAGAATTTTAAGAATTTTAAGAATTTTAAGAATTTTAAGAATTTTAAGAATTTTAAGAATTTAAAGAATTTTAAGAATTTTAAGAATTTTAAGAATTTTAAGAATTTTAAGAATTTTAAGAATTTTAAGAATTTTAAGAATTTTAAGAAGTTTAAGCATTTTAAGAATTTTAAGAATTTTAAGAATTTTAAGAATTTTAAGAATTTAGAGAAATGTACAACCGGTACAACTATCGAACCGGCTGGATGAACCGGTTCAGATGAATTGGTTCAATTTTGTTACAGAATGACTTTTGAGGCAATTTGAAAGAGTTAGATATGTCGCATGCTACATTTTGTGCCAAAAATGTTCAACCGGTACAACTATTGAATTGGTTGGATGAACTGGTTAAGCTGAATCGGTTCAATTTTGTTACAGAATGACTTTTCAGGCAATTTGAAAGAGTTAGATATGTCGCATGCTACATTTTGTGCCAGAAATGTTCAACCGGTACAACTATTGAACCGGTTGGATGAACCGGTTCAGCTGAATCGGTTCAATTATGTTACAAAATGACTTTTCAGGCAATTTGAAAGAGTTAGATATGTCACATTCTACATTTTGTGCCAGAAATGTTCAACCGATACAACTATTGAACCGGTTGGATAAACCGGTTCAACTGAATCGGTTCAATTTGGTAACAAAATGACTTTTCAGGCAATTTGAAAGAGTTAGACATGTCACATGCTACATTTTGTGCCAAAAATGTTCAACCGGTACAACTATCGAACCGGTTGGATGAACCGGTTCTGCTGAATCGGTTCAATGTTGCTACATAATGACTTTTCAGGCAATTTAAAAGAGTTAAATATGTCGCATGCTACATTTTGTGCCAGAAATGTTCAACCGGTACAACTATTGAATCGGTTGGATGAACCGGTTCAGCTGAATCGGTTCAATTTTGTTACAAAATGACTTTTCAGGCAATTTGAAAGAGTTAGATATGTCGCATGCTACATTTTGTGCCAGAAATGTTCAACCGGTACAACTATTGAACCGGTTGGATGAACCGGTTCAGCTGAATCGGTTCAATTTTGTTATAGAATGACTTTTCAGGCAATTTGAAAGAGTTAGATATGTCGCATGCTACATTTTGTGCCAGAAATGTTCAACCGGTACAACTATCGAACCGGTTGGATGAACCGGTTCAGCTGAATCGGTTCAATTTTTCTACAGAATGACTTTTGAGGCAATTTGAAAGAGTTAGACATGTCGCATGATATATTTTGTGCCAGAAATGTTCAACCGGTACAACTATTGAACCGGTTGGGTGAACCGGTTCAGCTGAATCGGTTCAATTTTGTTGCAGAATGACTTTTCATGAAATTTGGAGAAGTTAGATATGTCGCATGATTATGTTTCTAATGAAAAGTCATGTTTTTATTCTTTTACTGATATTAGTATATAGAACAATAAATGTTTACTTAACTTTTTTAGTAAAACTTTATGGAAAACGTAGTCTTTTTATTTTTTTAACATAAAGTTCATGTGAAGACCTTTCCAAAGCACTATAAAACTTTGAGTTTTGGTCATGTTTTGCATAAGATATAAATTTTACAAATTTACTGTAACGCATTTTGCTCGGATATTTTTTCGTTAACCTCCTCCCCCCCGAGCCCCGCCCAAAAATCCACTAATTTGCATATTTTTTCCTTAAAGTAGACATTCTGACGATTCCAAAACACTATAAAACATTGAAGTTTGGTGCTATTTTGCATATTTCCCAAGCCTGCGAAAATTTACTGTAACGCATTTTGCAGGCTTCGGGTTGTACAGGGAAATTTTTTTCTTCGGGTCTTGACTGTCAGGACCCGGTGCACTTCCGTTTCAAACTGCTGAATGTAAAGCCGCGAACCTCACTGACTGACACAGTCATGTCTCCTGGTGCACTCCAACAAGCCGCACCGGTTTCAAAAAGATTGCTTAAATCGTGATGCTGATAAAAAATTTTACGAAATTCCACTCGTCAACAGATTTTCCAAAATCAAAACATAAACAAACTCGTTTCGCGCGCGCAGATCAGCGCAAAGCAAAATCGAAAGTAACAGTGCGGCCAAGAAAATCTGTCATACGGGGGGCGAACCGATGCGGTACAACGTGGTTCACTCGGTTCACAGCTTATGAGTCATATTTTTTAGAAAAAATGTTTTGAGTGTTTAGTCTTTAATTAGGTAGTCTATGCTACAATGTTTGAAGTGGAGATTTTCAAACATTTGGGTAGTTTTCGAGCAATTCTAACAAAAATATAAGAAAAATGATTTTTCGAGAGGTCATTTTTGGCCAAAAATGTACCCCAACTTGAGACAGCTGCCAAAATAACAGGATTTGTTCTAGTAACGAGATTTTTTCAGCGAAGTCATCTTAAGATGTCCCCTACACAACCGTTTCAACAGAATTCATTTTCATTGAGAAGAACCTGAGAAATGGTAAAATCCGTAAAAATCACTTTGACCCAATCTCACCCCCCAGACCCAATGTCACCCCCACTGACGGTATTTAAAAAATGTGTTATAACTTTCGAAATGTATCAAAAAACCCGATTATTTGATACGCACGTTGTAAAAACCTTAAAAAGTTATTCTTTTTCAAAAATACGTAGTTTTGTGAAAATTCTGAGTATTTTCCTTTTTTTGTTATAACTTTCGAAATGTATGAAAAATCCCAATCATTTGATACCCATATTGTAACAAAACTGAAACATATTGAAACAAAACTGAAATGTCAAAAATACGTAGTTTTGTGAATTTCGAGTATTTTCAAAAAAATGTGTTATTACTTTCGAAATTTATCAAAAATCCCGATTATTTGACTATCATGTTGAAAAAACTGATATTATGATTATTTTCTGAGTATTTTCAAAAAAAAAATATCGCTTTCGAATTGTATGAAAAAATCCCGATCATTTGATACAAATTTGAGTTTTTTTCGAGAAAAAATGGCATTTTCAAAATACAGGAACAATACGTATATTTGTGAAAATTATAATAGTAATGGCTAGTTGACGTCATCCCGATTCCGAAACACTATATGTTTTGTAGTTTGGATGATTTTTCATAGGATTATAGCCAATGTCTCCCATATAGCCAGAATTCCATAAGCTCTATGCCTCAGTTCCTACATATGTGGTGCTTAACCGAGGCACGACTGTACTCATTCCTGATGAAATTACACAAAAATGAGTTGTTTTGGTTGATCGGTAACTGAAGATCGCTCAAATTTGATTAGATTTTGACATAACTCGATGGAAAACTACCTACAAAGGGGTTATTTCGAAAAGGCAGAAATTTCTCGTCATAGAGTTTTTAGATCACATGCCAAATTTGATAATTGCTAGATTATACCCAAATTTGGGTGAATTTCATAAAATTTTCACAGATATCTCGTTTCCAAATAAAATAGTTCTTAGCGAATTCTGAGTATTTTTGGATATGTGTGTGTGGAAAGCTGACATTTGACATAAATAAGATTGAAGTTGCTCAAACATGAATTTGCTTCGATTAGCGTGTTTGTGTCAAGTGATTTGTTGACGTTTTTCGGCATCCTCCGCAAACGTCAAACCACACACATTCGTTGTCGGATCTTTTTTGGGAGAGATCCGGCATCAATTTTGTACTGCTTCAACGCTTGCGGAGGGTGCAGAAAAGTTTGGTCATGTCCCTGCTTGCAAAAAAACAATAGATTAAGAAAATGAAACATTATTCCAAATACGGCCTTCTAGTAGAGTTCTAACAGAGTTGGATATTCTTACAGCATTCTAGCAGAAATGTTCCACCGTTCTAGCAGAACCAGCTCTGCAAAAATATTTCGTGACAGGGACTGACTTGTCAAATGCTGTAGGGGAAATATACCCATTTTAATCACACTAAGCCGTTCGACCCATTCTCATCACTTTTGCCATTTTCCGCTATTAAATCATCATTTTCAGATGTATCAACAATGATGAGTTGCTTGCTCACTTTTATTTGAGCTATTTATTACTTTGGGACAGTCAAAAACACTTTTTTTAAGCTGTAATTCATGATCAAAGTGCTGATAGGCCGATAATAGAAATAGGCTGAGAAAGGGTATAGTTCCCCTATTTCCAGAAAATAAACTATGTTGTAGATAAACTATCTTAAACTATACTCTAACATCCGAAACCTCATACGTTAACGAGAAAATCATTATCAATCCCGGCTGCGCCCGCCAATCCCCATAACCGCGCACAAAACCAGAAAATCCCATTAAAATCCGATTGGATCTCATTCATCAATCCAAACAACCTTTCGACTCGCGCGCGGCCTGTCATCGGAACGCCATCAAGCGGGGCCTCCTTGGATCCAGAAGTGAAAACCTTTCGACGTTCGACGTCATAGCGCCTGTCATGTCGAACAACCGTTCATCGTCGTCGTCGTCGGGCGGTGGTCACTCCGTGGGACACCACGTTGGTTCGCGGTCGCGTGTTTGGTCGGATGGCCGATCCGATCGATCAAAACCGAGGGTCAACCAGATCAATCAGCCGCGGTGGACTTTGTAATTTTTGAGCGGCGACTTGGCCATTTGGCTTGGCGGGAAAGTGGTTCGAAGGGTCGCTCGAAATTTGCATGTTGGTTATGGATCACTACCGTTGAAATTCCGGCAGCTGCACGGTCAAAGTGAAAGATGATCGATAACAATTACCCGAAAGTGTCGTGCCCCTTGCGGTAGGGTTGCCAAGTTGCAGGGAATTTGATTACTCGACTGCAGAAGGTTACTCATAAGTTTCAAGAGTAAAGCTTTTATGGCAACCCCAAATTTGACACTGCAATTGTCAAAGTGACAGCCGCGTGACCACGCGGGGTTGACCACCGGTCCACAGTGAGAGGTGAATGACAGCCACCGACCGCACGCAAGTGGTTTGATTTACGCAGCTTGTTTTTATTCCCTCTTCGGAGATTGCTCTTACGTCGCGCGCGTTCGTACGTGTGTTTTGATTTTGGACTTTCGATTTTTCGGCGCAACCGGTCACGGGCCAATGACCCGGGCCGGCCGAGAAATGACTGTTACCACATCACGAAATTCCTCTCTCGCACACTTGGACCGCCATTATTGTAATTATTGTTGCTGTTTTTAGGCGTTCTTTTTGTGTCTATTGATGTTGTTGTTGCTTATCAACGCGCGCTAAGTAGTTGGCTTCTTTTGTTTGGCCCCCTTAAGGATCGCGACCCCCGCCGCCGGGCGATTGGAGTTCAATTTGTTCCGGCAGGTTAATTGTGGGCTTTTCACCGTTGACGTCGACGACCCATTCATTTTGGCAAAACTGCTGCTGGGGGAAAGAGCTGTCATTATTGAGTGCTGGCTCGCGCGGCGTTGATTAGATTTTCATGGCTACTTTAGAGATTTTTTTCTTCTCTTGTCAGGATGATGGTTGAGTTGGAAAGAGTTTGTTTTATCTTTATGGCGGCGGCACCCGCCATTATGGCGAGGTGGCTGTCAAAAAAAAGACTAGTGTTGATTTGACGTGTAACGCGTGTCTTCCGCACCTGATTTCGGGGTGGATTTTTGTGATTTTTATCGAATCTCACTTTCATGATTTGCCGTGACTAAGTGGATGGCGAGATAAGTGGTGAAATTATAGCTAAGAAAGAGAGCTGTTGCTGAACTTTAATACCATAAGGCTTTCTAGCCAGAAATTTAGCAATACATTCAAAGTATGTTTACATTACTGCTGGACGACTGTTTGCATCAGGTTTTCTATCTCTTTCTAGCAAAAGTTTTTTTTGTCAGGCGACTTCTAGCTGTTTTTTTTTTACTGACCACCCGATATGTCAGCCAACATACTTCGTAGGGCTGTGACAGCTCGAGCTCGATCATTGTTCGCATCAGGACACTGTGACGAGAAGTTTGTCATTTTTGGGTTAAATTATATTTTTTTCACTGGGCCTAGAAAGCCTTATAACACCAATCGATAATTGTCAAAAAATATATATCTATCTAAGCGTGTACAAATGACAGAACGGTTTTTGAGCTCAGAAATCTTATTGCACGTTCATTTTAAATTACTCATTTTCACTCCGAACTTACGTAAAACCGAACCTACTCAAACATGAGTTTTGGAAGTTCTTCAATTCATTAATTTCTGTGCGATCATTACACGTGTTTGCGTAGTATTCTACAAATAAATGAAAAGAAAACCATTCAAAACTCATTTCTGATTAGGTCTATCTTTGATCAATTTTTTTTTGTGAAAATTATTCAAAAATGAATCATGCTTTGACATATTCAGTTTTCATCAAATCACGCAGAAAAATATTTTGTAGAATCAGCCTGTACGAGGTTTGATTCAACAAAATTTTTGTTGAATATAATCAACGCCGATTTTGCGTCGGAACAAACCTTGATTTTCTCAATTCTACAAAAATCTTTTGTTGTTTTGAAAAATTTGTTTTGAAGTTTAGCGTTGATTCAACAAAAATCTTGATTGTCAAATCAACAAAACGTTTTGTTGATTCAAATATGCCCTATTTTTCTGCGTGATGGTTAGGATTGATTCAACCTTGCTTCAACACCTTAACTCCCAAGTTTGAGAAAAAGGGGGAATTTATATGGAAATTCGTCGTTTTTGTCGAGCTTGGGAGTTTAGGTGTAAATAAGTAATTTTCGTAAAAAAAATGGAAAATAAGTAAATTTTGACATAAACTTTGAAAAATATTTGCAACGGCCTGATTCAAAAACGAGTAATTATTAGGGCTAGAGATTTTGGGAGCAAATCCCAAATAAAAAAAATGCATTTCAGACTTAGAACTAGTTTTGAACATATTTTTCATTAGAATATTCTAAGAAATGCAGGTAATTAATGATACAGCTAAATGTTTTTATTTCACAATAAGGCTTTCTAGTCAGAAATTTACCAACACATTCAAAGTATGTTTACATTACAGCTGGACGTTTGTTTGCATCAGGTTTCCTATCTCTTTCTAGCAAAAGTTTTTTGTCAAGCGACTTCTAGCTGGTTTTTTTGACTGGCCGCCCGATATATCAGCCAACATACTTCGCAGGGCTGTGACAGCTCGAGCTCGATCATTTTTTTTTCTTAACTTATTTTTATTAGGTCCTTTTAGGTGCTGTGACCAGGTTGGGACCGAGGATCAGTAAAACAATATATAATAACAAAAAAAAAACTCCTTAAATTCCATACTTGGAGATCATGTAACTGACGAGGGTTACTTGGTCCAAGCGGGTCTTGCAGGTCTTGAACCTGCCGATGTACTCGGAGAAAATCCCCCACAGCTCAGCCGAACTGTAGAGTACCTCCCCGGCTTCCTTCTTCGTGGCTCCACCGTCTCGGGGGCCACCTTGGCTGCTTCCTGCGGGACGAGGGCGATCCTTGGATTTTCCGTCCGGAACTGCGCCCGGCAGCGGAGGGAACTCCGCCGGCGTAAACGCCGGAACTGCTGGACTCTGCTTCTCCGCCTTCCTTGCCGATGGTTTCGGTTTCGACGCCTGCTGGCGCCTCCGGATGAAGTCCGCACGCTTAGGGCAGCTGCGGTCCGTGGCTTCGTGGGCTCCAGAGCAGTTGGCACACCGCTTCGGCTCGGCTTCTTGGACTTTGCACTCGTCCGTCTTGTGAGCAGGGTTGCCACAAATACAGATTTATCTGTATTTTACAGATTTTTGAGGTGATTAGGTCATACAGAATCTGTATATACAGAAATACAGATTTTAAGGAAAACATACAGATATACAGATTTTAACGAATGTTTAATTAAAATTAAATAATATTCAATTTTGTTTAAATTGCTGAATGAGCCCAAACCTTAAATTTTTGATTATATGGCATTTTTACGCATTAAAAAACGATAAGGAATGTTTATTTTTCAATAAAATGTTTGAAAATGTCAATACAGATTCCAAATACAGATTTTCGTCCAGATTTCGGGCTGAACTTGTTGTTGTTGAGCAGGGTCTTCTCAACTTTTTCTCCTTCGATGCCGATTCCAGTGACCTCGCTGGACTTCTTCCGCTTCCGATCCCCGCGGACGGGACGAAAATCTTCCTCCTCGGAGGATTCCTCCACCTCCATCTGTCAAAAACTTCCAAGCACGCGAGATGACAACACGAGCAAAACACGTCTTAACTTGTCGCTGGCTGGCGACTGAATGAGCTCGATCATTGTTTGCATCAGGACACTGTGACGAGAAGTTCGTCATTTTTGGATTAAATTATATTTTTTTCACTGGGCCTAGAAAGCCTTATATTTCTCAAAATTAATCCAATGCTATTTTTTTCAAAAAAAAAAATATATATTTGTGTCAGAGTGTTTTATTTTCTATCTTTAACTACTGATAATTTTTAAGACACTTTTCTGAACAAAATCATGCTAAAAGAACACATTTTAAAGTAAATTTTAGCAGTTTTTCGAGTACCGTGAAATTGCCGAGAAATTTCAATGTTTTGTAATGAAAAATCAAAAGCCCTAGTAATAATGGACGTTTCTCTACAAAGCTGTTCATTTGAACGGTAGGGGAGAGTGGCCTAGCCTCGTCAGTGCTGGGTTAACAAGTTCAATAGTCTGCAAAGTTGTGTGAAATTGTCTTTAACTAAAACAATGAAAAAAGTATAAAAAATATGTCGATTGATATATACACAATTTACCATAAATCGATCAACAAACCCTTTCACAGATTTTATTTCTCGAAGTTTATTTGTATAAAAAGTAATCAAAATTGTCAGAAAATATTATTTGTAATGAATGAGGGCAATTCTCTACCAAAACCGGAAATGGATTTTATTTATATTTTTTTATTTGGCTCAAACTTTGTGGGGGCCTTCCCTATGACCAAATAAGCTATTTTGCGTCATTGGTTCACCCATACAAGTCTCCATACAATTTTGGCAGCTGTCCATACAAAAATGGTTTATAAATATTCAAACAGCTATAACTTTTGGGTGAATTTTCTGATCAATTTGGTGTCTTCGGCAAAGTTGTAGGTATTGTTGAGGACTTTTGAGAAAAAAATAGGTACACAGAAAAAAAATGCAGATTTTTTTATCAAGGGCTCCGTTTTCAAGGTATAGCCACCGAAAGTTTGATTTTAGCGAAATATTTGCAGTTTTTCAATTTTTAAAAATAGTGACCATGAGTGACCATTTCTAAAAATATTTTTTTTGAAAAGTTCAGAAAATTCGCTATAAAATTGTCTAAGAGACATTGAAGATTGGACCTCGGGTTGCTGAGATAGAGCCGCTTTAAGAAAAAGAAACACGAAAATTGAAGTTTTCTAAGTCTCATCAAAACAACCCACCATTTTCTAGTGACCATATCTCAGCAATAAATGGTCCGATTTTCAATGTTAATACATGAACTATTCGTGAAATTTTCCGATCTTTTCGAAAAAAATATTTTGAAAATTTTTAAATCAAGACTAGCATTTTAAATGGGCGTAATTTTCAATGTTTGGCCCTTTTAAAATGTTAGTCTTCGTTTAAAAGTTTTCAAAATATTTTTTTCCGAAAAGATCGGAAAATTTCACGAAACTTCAATTTTCGTGTTTCTTGTTCTTAAAGCGGCTCTATCTCAGCAACCCGAGGTCCAATCTTCAATGTCTCTTTGACAATTGTATAGCAAAATTTAAAAAAATATATTTTTAGAAACGGTCACTCATGGTCACTATTTTTAAAAATTGAAAAATTGCAAATATTTCGCTAAAATCAAACATTCGGTGGCTATATCTTGAAAAAGGAGCCCTTTATCAAAAAATCTTTGAAGTACTTTTCGATTGCAAATTCAATTTTGCATTAAAAAATAATGTCAAACTTGTTTTTGCATGAAACTTCGATTTTTTCCAAAAATGACTATTTTTTCAAAAAATCATAACTCGGCGGCAGATTTTTTGACCATGTTTCTCTATGGCTCAAAAATTGTGGATTTTTGTCCCCTAAAACATATCAAAATATCTCGAAAATCAAAAAAAACGTATTTTGGGAAATTGAGTTTTAGTGAAAAAAAAGTTGATAAAAAAATCTGCAATTTTTTTTTTCCTTGTACCTATTTTTTCTCAAAAGTCCTCAACAATACCTACACGCAAAGAAAATCCGGTGAACGTTCAATGCTCAAACAGCTTGTCCCATAGAGTTATCTACGTGCGCATGTATTGCGTGTACGTACACGAAAAAGATTGAGGTTAAATTTTGTACCGGCCAGCAAAACAAATGGCGTGCTAGTGTGCGTGAGATCGGGCTTAGATAACTCTATTCAATGTTCACAACTCTGAGCATCGAATGGTCATATTAGGTAATTAACACTAACACCATCTCAACAATTTTCAAAATGTGCGTGTGTTTGAATGCGGAGCTCTGTTGAACAGCGAGCTTCTTCTTTTACATCTTTTGAATAGCGAGACTTTTTCGCTTGCGCTTGACAGTTGCAGTTTGTTTTGATTTTTAGTCTCGCGCATTTTTTTTTTTTTGGCGCAGTGAATTTACTTCTAAAATAGTTTTTATCTGTTTTTATCAGCGAAAAACACCAAAATTGAGGAAAAACCGGTCCACAGAAGCCGGCCAGGGTAAGTTTAACCGTTTTCCGACTACCCCACGAAGTGGCTGCTTTGTAAACGGATTTGCAAGATAATGCGATCTTTTTTGTTCCCATTCCGTTTGCTACAGAACAACTCATCAACGCACGCATGCCCTAATCTTCCGGCTTGTCTGCCGTTGTTCCTGACGTCCACTTGGAGTTGCGCCGGAAGTCAAGCAGCACCGAAACAAGACTTTTGCTACTTTGTACTTGTGGAAGTTTAATTGTGGCGGGTTCGTGTACGATACGGTGTCACGCCAGATTTGAGGAAGTTTGGGGCTTCTTGTCCCGGCTGTCGTGTGTCGTTCGAATAGTGCAACAAGCCAAAAAGGAAGAAGTGCTGTGGTTGGTGCGGCGGAAATGCATTAGGTGAGCTTTTTTGTAATTTTATTATTTATTTCTCTAATATCGTTTTCTTTTCCTCTGGATTTGTTTTCTTTTCTTTTTGGTACAAGTGGCCCACAACTGTGCATCTTTCTGGCGCTGAATGGTGCCACCGAACTCCAGCGGCCGCAGGTGGACAAACAGTAGCCTCCATGTACTCGGTGACGTGCTTCTGGAAGTAACTCACGTGCAGCAAACGGTTGCAGCACATAAAGGTACACTTGACTCTTCTGATCTCCCAGATGTCTCGAACGCGTCCGTTTGTCTGGCATGTGCGTCAGATGCGTTCATGTGGTACTTGTAAAGTGCACCCTGCAGCGTGTGATTCTTTGGAAACTACGGGACACCTTCCGGGAACTCCGTGATTTCCGCAGCGCTGTCCCGCACCTGTTCCTTGACGCTGTCCATTATGACGTGATGGTTTGATTATTCTCGAAAATTTCACACCAAGCACTCGTTCCACAAATATCAATCCATCCAAGAACCCGTTGAAGATCAAACCGCTTAACTGCAGTCTGCAGTGAATCAACTCAATTTGACTTTCTTAATTCAATTCGAGCCAAACATTTCATTAGGGCACAAAAGCAAAAACCGCGATTCGAGAAAAATTATTTTGGGTTTGAAGTGAAAATTGTTATGTGCCCTTTTGTGTTTTTGATTTTTTCAATGGTAAATTGTTTGCTATCAATCTGATTCTTGGAGGGCATGTAGGGAGTGTACTAATGAGAGGAATAGTGGAATAATCCGGAATGTTTACGTTTTGGTTTTGTGCCCTAATGAAATGTTTGGCTCGAATTATGTTCTTATCTTATGTTACAGTAAAACATAAAAAATTTGGCAGTTTTATTCTAAAAGATTTCAAAATTTAATTCCAGATCAACCCAAACCGCTGGTAGCTGCAACGTGGATAACTCCTCTCGAAACAGGACGAAAATCTCTACGCTAATCGCTGTCAGACTCCGCCCAAACCGTTCCAGTTTAAGGGCTAAATCGGCTAACGAATGCTGAATAACACTGGCACGGGCGGCGACCGCTAGGAAAGCACAAAGTCGGCTTTGTGGGCCGGTGAACCGGTGAGCAAAAATCGGTCCACTGTTGCATCGTCGAACAGAACTTGTCAGTGCTGGCGCTGAACATCCGGCGGGATGGTGTGAAGAGCATTCCCGAACTGAAGGATACGACCATGCCGCGCCGTCTCGGACTGAAGCTTGCGACCAACATCCGCAAGGATGTCAAGGAAGGAATCTTACCAAGGAGGAAGCCGTTCGTCAGTTTGTGATGAAGTGCCCACTGCCGGAGAAGGCTAAGTTCAAAACGTCCAAGAACAACCGGCGTGGTGGTGCTGCAGCACTAGAGACGTCGTCTGGTCAGTTTCTGAACCTGTGCCGTCGGAGCATATGTGGGTGCCGGAGCCGATTGTCTTCAATGCGTGAATCGCACATCTCAGTCGGATTCGAGAAGAAGAAGAACAAGGCTGTTATCAACGCTGCTGAGTAGTTCCTCCAGAAGGTGACCGAAGCCGCCAAGAAGCGCCACGAGGCCAAGACCACCAAGAAGTTCGAAGGAGGCAGCAAGGATTCCGCCGGGGACAAGAAAGAAAGAAGATCGTGAAGAAGGTCGGGGCCGAGAATGAGGTATCCAAGAGGAAGCCAGAGAGGGCGATTCTATGCGCTGCCAAGAAGGAGAAGAAACATAGGAAGTAAAACAATGACCTGACTTGGTGCCTTTATCTTAATGGTGACACAGAGCTAGAAAAACCTACCACACTCTGCAGCTATAGAATAGACTTAGATTAATGGAAAACATTACAACTCGATATTTCCTGTTGAAGCAATAAAACAAAATACTACTTGCTTTTTATTCCCATATTCTTCTTAGGAGGAGTCCAATATAGTAATCAAAACATTTTTTTATTGCTTGAACACCAAATAAAACTTAGTTGAGCGTAATTGCAATGCTAAGCTAAGTTTTATTTAAAGTGTTCAAGCAGTAAAAAAAGAATCTTAATATTTTTCTTACATACTTGGTTTGTGTCCTGGGGGAATAAATCCACCTAGTGGCGAAAAGCGGTACTAGCCCAGTAGCGGCAATGTACGGTGGCGCCGCCCATGGTGAATAGTGGAAACTACCAAAAGCTGCGCGCGACGTCACGCACACAGTCAAATGAACTGTCAAATCTCGAGCAAAGCAAGATGAACATCGGATGGTCAGAGCGCTTTGAGCATCGAATTGTCATGATCGTTTATGACCATTCGATGCTCAAAATTCTGGTACCAATGCTCAAGAAATTCGCATTGGCGGTTTTGCGTGTACAACTTTGCCGAAGACACCAAATTGATCAGAAAATTCACTCAAAAGTTACAGCTGTTTGACTATTTACATACCATTTTTGTATGGACAGCAGCCAAAATTGTATGGAGACTTGTATGGGTGAACCAATGACGCAAAATAGCTTATTTGGTCATAGGGAAGGCCCCCACAAAGTTTTCGCCAAATCAAAAAATACAAATAAAATCCATTTCCGGTTTTGATAGAGAATTGCTTTGGTGTGAAACATACAAAAGACAATTATGGTAATATTACATCTGGGAAGGCAAGAAAATGTGAAATTTTACATCAGAAATTTTGAAAAATTTATCAGTTTCAATTGAATTCCATATTTTAAACATTATTTTGGTAAAATTACAAAAAAAGAGGTAATATTCAACCAAACAAATTTCAAACTTTCGAAATTTCCAAACAAATTTTAAAAGTTTTGTTTGGAGCGTAACACGGTAATCGGTCTAGTCCTGATTCGTCTCATTTGATAGTTTCTCAAAAAAAGTGTGAATTTACAAAATTAAAATTTCTTCATAAACGCAAAAAAAAAGTTCAATTAACTTTTCTCGACTCAAACAGATATTACAAACATACCTTTACATCAATATTGTATTTTTTGTTGTTTTTTACATTTCATGCCCAAGGTCCTTCCCCTCGACGATAATCTACCGCGCCGCAAAGGGTCAATCACTTGTCACTTGTCGTGTTAAGCCCTTGCGCGCGCGCGCGCACATTCGGACTTCTCAGACCGAGTGTGAAAGTGACCATCCATCGAGAGAGAGAGAGAGAACCTGTTTTCGAGGCCTGTCCAACATCCGGCTGTCTGGGCTGGCGTGATGCTGCGTGCGATGTGATGTACTGGCACCTGATGAGATGAGATCGCCGCTCGAAAGTGGGAAAAAAAAGTCGCGGGCGAAAGGGAAGAATTTCTTAATTGTTTGCAAACATCGATGTTTTAAGAATTTCAACGTGGGAAAGCGCTTCCAACCAAGTGCGATACTTTCTTTTGCATTATTCAAGGTTTAAAGGCATCGAATGCGATCAAAAATCAAGCCAAAAGAACGAGTTTTTGCGGGAGACTTGAACGCTTCGCTCCTGCGGAGCAAGTGACGAACCCAGCTTTAATCACCGAATCCATCAAAAGTGGACCCTATAATTGCCCGAACAACAAAGATGTCTTATTTTCGAGACCCGGTGTCCCAAAAGGAGTGGAACCTGTCGCTGCAATCAAATAATCGTCATCAATTTCCCTTTTGGGAGTAGAAGGGAGGGGGCGCTCGCCGAAAACATGTATTTAATTTGGCAAATTACTTTGGCCCTTTTTGAAGAAAAAAAAACCGCAAAAGGGCCGTTCAAAACAGAATCAACAAAAACGATATGAAAACGATCTCGCGGTTGGCGCGTTATTTTTTGGCGGCATCGTGGCCACCATCAAAAGTAAACTGTGAAAAAATGAGGACTTGCCTCCCTTTCCTTTCCCTGCTGGGGCGGTTGAAAAGAAGGACGTGACAGGTTTTGGGCACGGAAAGTGTGAAATTTAATTGATATTTTTACCTGAAACAAATGGCTGATTTTGAAAGGAATTAAAAATACTCACAATTTGCTAATTCTAACTAAGTTTCGACATCTCATGACAGTGTTGCCAGATCATCAATCTTTTTCACTCGGCAAAAAAATGTTTAAGTTTTTTTGTTGTTTTTTTTTAGTTTTCCGTTCTTTCCAGCCGCTTATCGCCCCCCTGAGAAAGGCATTAATAAGCTTTCGATTATTATAGATTGTCGTGAGTTCAACAATACAGTGAAAATATTTCCACTTGCTATATCGCCAGCCCGCCGACTGAGCTTGTAAAAATTGAAGTTTTTTTTGTAAAGCTTAAGGCATATCGATAATAAGGACTCTCTTCTCATACCGTTGCCAGTTTTTAGTACTCTTTTTGTAAGGTTGTTAAAAAAGACCGCGATGCCGCGATAATTATTGGCTCCTTTTCGCGTCTTGTCTCGTCTTTTTTTCTCTCTCTTTGTTCGGTGAAGTATAATTTTTAAAGAGGATTTAAGGGACCAGCAACGAGGGTTGATTTGAGTATGCTTGGTTGTTTTTTGATGGTAAAGGGGGTTGGTACTCTCCGGGATGACCTCCTTTTCAAGATCCTGAAAGCACGTGTACGATTGCAGTTTAACTCAAATCGAGGGAAAATTAGGCCTAATTTAAACGCTCAGTCCTTCTATGAATACAGTGAATTATTCCAAAAAACTACTCCATGATCACTCGAATTTTGTCTTTCGAGTATGCCTTTGGAGAAAAGGGCAAAAAAATACGTGTTTTGATGAAATAATTATAACACTAACAATTAATATCACCCAGATTTGAAGTTGTCGAAGACAACCTTACACAGTAAAAAATATCATGGTAATATTACATCTAGGAAGGGGTACATTTTTTATGTCAGAAAAAAATTGTAATTTTACCTCTGAAAATGTGTAATTTTACCACTTTTCTGGTGTAATGCAACTTTTTCAGTCTAAATTGAGGTAAAATTACATCATAAAAGAGGTAATATTCAACCTTACAATTTACACAATTTTTTACTGTGTGTGGAAAGTTGGACGGGCTTTCCGGTGAAAATATTTTCGAGACTAAAAAATCAAGATTCACATTTGGAAATTGGCAAAAAATTGCCATTACCTCCTTTTTTCAACATTTTTATTTTTAAAACCGCTGTAACTTTACAAGGATTGGACACTGGTCAATATGAAGACTTTCGATCGAGATCGATTTTTGAATTTTTTTACGTTTAGAGCACTATAAAAAAGAGTGTTTGTATTTTTTTTACTAGAGGTGCTCCATCTTAAATTTCTCGTGAGTCTTTTCGCCAGAAATTTGTAAATTTCCCGGGAATTCTAGAAATTCAAGCGGAAGTATACTTTTTTCTGACTTTTTGACACCAATATTTTGAAAATATACAAGAAAAAACAAGAGAATCTTATTTGATTTTATTCATTTCAATCGATTATTCATATTGAACTAATCAGCTTGTCTGTAAATGGAGTGAATTGTAAAACGCATTATGAAATGAAAATAAACTATTTTAATTTTGGTAACCTTTTTTAATATTTTTTTTGTTATATCATTCAAAAATAAGATATAAACCCTTTCTGACCAAGATCAAAATTTAGATATTTTTAAACTTTTTTGTTTACCGTGGCCAATTTGGATGAAAATTGAATTGATATTTTTTCAAAGAGGGTTGTGCCCAGGGATGCCACTTGTTTTTTTAAAATGTCTGTAAAAAAGTCTGTGTATGTCTGTGCATTTGTATAAAATTCAAATATATCAATTCACAGTCATTGAAATTCATCAGAAATTGCGTTTTTAAGCATTTGAAGACTAACGAAATAAGTTTCGACAAAAAAGATTACAAAATAATAATATATTGAAGTTTTTTAAAAGTCTGTGCACCTCAAAAAATGTCTGACACAAGCTCAAAAGTCTGTGAAACACAAACAAATCTGTGTATCTGGCATCCCTGGTTGTGCCAGAAGAATTTGTTTAATAGTATTCGAAAAATTACAGTTTGAAACACTGGAGCTAACAGGGGCGTAATAGAATTAGTTTTTGCTTGTGGGCATGGATCTCAATTTCCAAACACCTTGATTTAAAAAATAATACGTCACAACAAAAAATAAGGAACCAATTTTTTTTGACTTGGTACGAATTCAAAGACAGCATATTAAATGAGAATTTGAATATTTTCTTAAAGTTATATGATTTTTTAACAAGCAGTTGAGCTATTTATTAATCGTCACACTCATTTGGACCATTCATGTTGCTGTTATATACAATTTGGTTGCAAAATATTAATAAAAGTGGAATCAGAATAATTTTCGATAAATTTAAAATTTCCCGGGAAATCGGTTGAAAATTTCCCGTTTCCCGGGAATTTTGTATACCTGGGAATTTGGACGCTCTACTTCAAACTTGTAATTTGGAAATCAAACTATTTTTTTTCTTAGCGGAAAATTGATCAAGGTCTCCAATATTCAAACCATTTCCCGATTCTAATTCATTTTCATTGAAAACATCATGACACTTTGGCAGTTTCAAAAAAATCCCATTGATCAATGTTGTCGCAGTTACAGTAAAAACTAACTTTTCAGGACTTGTTTAAAACTACATCTTTATCAATTTACAAATTAAAAATTTCGTCTCAAACAAGCAGTAAATAATGAATTGAGAAGAAATAACCCAACCTAAATGTTGATTTTTTATTTTTTGTTTGAATGATTTTCTCGAGCAGACTGGAATAACTTGGTAATATTTTTTTATATTATTTAAAAAATTCAAAAAATAAATATTGAAATAAACAAGCCATAGTTTCAGCATTTGCGAGGAAAAAGTATTTTAAAATGCATTTTACACTAGTTCAGTTGTTTTACAATCATTAATTTTCAAAAAATAAAAGATTTGACGAAAACTAAAATTTTAGTGAAAAAAAATATTTGCGATTATAAACATCGAAATTAAAAAAAAATACTTTTTTTTTAAATCAACCAAAACATGCTAAAAATGAATCTAAACGCAGGAGAATGCATTTTAAATTGATTTCAGCTGATTGCACTTCAAATTCCATTAACATTGTGAATTTTTTTGAAAAAAAATATTGTTCTCCCCTCTGATTTTTCGGGCCAACTTTGAAAAGGGGAGAGACAGGAGCGGCCGTGGCTGACTGGTTACGGTGTTCGCTTTCTAAGCGAATGGTCCTGGGTTCGATTCCCATCTGCTCCCAACGAGAAAGTATAGGAAATATTAATCTTGAAACATTGAACATGAACGAAAAATCAAAGTCGCCCGAGTCGGGGTTCGATCCCCCGTCCTTTGGATTGGTAAGCAAAAATGCTAACCACTAGGCCATCACGGCTTGGTGAGCGACGCCTGGAATTAGGAATACTGTTACTATCAAACTATATACGCGCTGGGTCCTTGTCCATTTGACAAGGGTTCGGAAGTTCTAAATAACGTTTGAACCCGATTGGTACAAACGTTCTTCAGGGCGGGGCTTGTCGATAAAAGCTGAGGGACCTCGCGCTCGGCTAGCCAGCGTAGAAATGGGTCACCGAAGCTCGGCAGAGCTAACACCTTCCAAATGCCTATGCGAGTTATTTGTATGTATAGAATGAAAATCTAAAAATACATGGAAACAACTCAATTTGTAAGAAGCGACCGCGTGGTCCCGTTTGGTTGGTTGCACACACACACACAACTTTGAAAAGGGGAGAGACAAAAACTTTAAATAAATTTGTACCAGCCTTATTTTTGAGAATTTAAATTTTTATTTTTTGACTCGAATGAAACTTTGCTCATGCGTTCCCTGCGTCAAAAGGTGCCATTTTGCATTATTAGATTTCCAATACAAGGCTTCATAAAACTTTGAAGGGGTTGTCATACAAAATGGGCATGTGAATATTTGAAAATCTGGTTCATGAGAAGGAATTTTCCAATTGATTTGGCGTTTCATGATTCGGCATTTTCATAAAAAATAGGAACACAGAAAAAATCCAGATTTTTTATTTGACTTTTTATCACTAAAAATTAATTTGGATCATGAATAAATAAAAATAAAAAATAAAAATAAATTATTCGCTCTACAGCTTTGCCTTGGCGTTCTCGATTGCGAGATTCCTACTCGAAACTAGGTGTCCGAAGGTTTGGTTGTTGAGGCAACTGCAAACCTCTTTTACACCTTAGCTTCCATCCACCCCGGGAGTCGAACTGACGACCTTTGGATTGTGAGTCCAACTGCCTACCAGCGACTCCACCGAGACAGGACCCAGGGAGACGACTCCTACACCTGGACTGAGCTATCGACCTAACCCTTTAGGTTAGACCGGGCCAACATTTACTTCCCCATCCGACGGAAGGCGTGGTCAGACAAATCTCGTCTCGAAAAATGCCACCGGGACCGTCTGGGATCAAACCCAAGCCGACTGGGTGAGAGGCAACCACGCTTACCCCTACACCACGGTCCCGGATCATGAATTAACCCTAAATTAGGAATATTATTGTTCACAATGATAATGATATTTTTTCTGAGCACAATGACTCTTTGCTTTAAATTGAAAAAAAGTGAACAGAAATGGTTTTCAAGCGTGTTGAAGAAGATTCACAATTCCACATACTTTATTGCAAGATGCTTTAGGTAAACACCGAAAATGTGGTTGAAATTTTAAATAAACAAAAAGTGCTATAAATCTTTTTATTTTATCTGTTTTCGATAAGAAGCCGGTTAAATGAATCAGATAGATTATTTTTCTTAGCTCCAAAATATATTTTTTGTTGAAAAAATATTTTTGTTGCAAAATTGTCTTGCCTAATTTGTGTTCACCAATATCAGTGTCTTGAGTTTGTTTATCTTCTGCTCTTTGGTCTGACAGGGGGATTGGCTGCCAAACCCGCTTTGGTCTGACAGTTTTGGTCTGTCAGCTTTATGCTGGATTTTGGTCTGACAACGCGGGGGATTGGCAGCCACACCCCCTTGGTTTTTTTGCCGTTGTGCATAAAAATTGACTTAAGGGGGGGGGGGGGCCTATTCCCAAAATTTAATTTTTATTTACATTTTTTTAAATATGTTTTAGGGGATTAAAAAATCATTTTTGTGCTAGAGTTAGGATGGTAAAAAACATGGTACCGAATTGGAATTTTTGAAAAAAAAATGTGTAACTTAGATTAAATCTAAAATACTATTTATGTGAATAATTATAAATCATATTAAATTTCTATCGATTAAGCTATTTATTTCACTTAACCATTTATGTTATAAAAAAATAATTACAAAATTTGAAAGGTCGAAAACTAGAATTAAATAGCGAAAATAATTAAAATCATTTCTATTACCCTCACATGACGGTACCAAACCGTCCACTAACCTGTTCCTACCCAAACAAGTAGCATCAAGTTCAAGAGTGTGCATTTTTCAGCATCAACAGCTTCGGCACTCGTGGCTTTGAAGTGACACACTGATCTTGTCCCTCTCCGGTCCGGTCTTGCGGATCTATATCGGATCGCAACGGCAGAAGCTGCTACTGCTCGGGGGTAAAAAATGGCAAAAAATTGGAAAGTGATCGTCGACATAACTTGTCCAGTCCAGATGTTGTGGCAAAACAAGAATGTCCACACCGCTGTTGAAGATCTCACTTTTTTCGCCATAACTTTTTTGTAAGGTTTAAAGGGAAAAAAAAACTAGAAATCGATGCCCTTTTTTCATACCTTGGAACTGTCCATCTAGGTGTAAATAGCGAGAGATAACCCGTTCCCTTTGGAAGAGGTTCATAATTTCACTTTCATTATCACTCGATAATTGCTCTAACCCTTGAAATTAACAACAAAATCCTTTCTTCCCTCACAGATCACGGTCGCGGACGACCAGATCGAGGTGGTCAAGGCCATCAGTCCGGACGATGGAGGTGGCGGTGGCGTCGGCGGCGGCGGTGGAGGTGGACTGGAAAAGCGGGAAAATGACTCCGACCAGGTGGCGCTGGAGTCCATCGATCAGGACCACCAGGGAGCGTCGTCGGCGTCGGTTCACTCGTACCCGCAGCACATCCCGCTCTCGATAGGACACGGACCGCCACCGCCCCAGCACCAGCAGGGACCGCCAGGGCCGCCGCCACCGCCACACTTCCAGCAGGGACCACCACACGGACCCCACGGACCGATCATCCACGGGCATGGACCGCCACCGCCACCGCAGGGCAGGGGTGAGTGAAATGATGGGGAATCCTGTACAGATGGCCACTGTGTGACGGGTGGAAGCAAAGATAAACAGATGTAAATCGTTAATTTTTTTTTTGAGGCAGCTGTCAAAACGACCTGAGTTGATTTTCCGATAGTTCAATATGACCGTTTTATGTTTGATTGTTGATTCTTAAATAAGGTTTACATCTGTTTGTCTGTGCATTTACGATTTGCATCATTAGCTCGTTTGAATAATGACAAATTTTATACAATTTTGACAGCTATCCATTCAAAAAGGCGAATAAAATAATCAAAAATTGGTATCTTTGAGAACGGGTTTTCGGATCGGTTTGGTGTCTTCAGCAATGTTGTAAAATTGAAAAAGTACTTTTGGATAATATTTTGTCAACTTTAAAGCTTCGATCATAATATTTATCTTTTTTTGGCAGGAGTGATGGTGTGGCTTTGCCGTGGACAAATCAATCATGACAACACCACTCCTCTTAAAAAAGTTTAATATAATGTTCGGATTAAAAGACCAATTCCCGATTAGCTTTTACAAGGTCCTAAGCGTCATTCGTAAAGAAAGCCGTTTTTTTTCTAAAAATAAAAAAAAATCGTAAAATTCTCACTGAGTTGTGACATGCACTCGAAACAAAGATCAAGGTGATTAAATATCATCAGGTGAACAATGTAAACAAAAGGTAAATGTCAAAAATCAATGATCCAATGAAAAGGTCAAAATTGGCTGTGTTGGCAAACGTCTAGAGAATAATTACAAAACTTGAAAAAAATTACCCAATTTTTAAATGTTGATTAAACTTCAAACGAAATCAAAAGTCATTTTTTCGATAAAATGCACCCTTTTCAAAAATATACTAACATAAAAGTTATGTTGGTATAAAACATGATTTTGTTGAAGTAATTACCAAGCTGGACCATTCTTGTTTTTTTCCTCCGCCGAAGACACCAAATCGATAAGAAAAAAAATCATTCTCAAAACGAATTCATTGTATGAATATTATGATATTGTCATGTATGGACAGTAGGGTGCTCAGAAAAAATGACCCCCTGCTCCACAAGCGGAAAACGGTTTTTTGGGTTATTTTAAGCATCTGTGTAAATTTTGAGCAAAATTGGATGAGATTAACCCTTTGATACCCGAGCCTAAAGTTGATGGAAAAAACGATTTTTATACAAAAATGACTTTTTTAAAACGCTAATAACTTTTCAGGATCAATAATTTTCAATTTTCAATTCGGTTTTATTTGTGAATAATCAATTTACAATGAGTTCATTTAGGTACACAACAGAGTTTTGGTGTTCCTTTCAGCTGTGATTTACATCGTAATTCAATCGAAAAATTATTACTTATAACTATGGAATAGACAAGAGTAAGAAAAAGTTTTCAAAAAACTTACAGAAAATTCAGGATCAATAAGAATCTCACTTTTGGGAATATTTGGATGGAAGTAGCACACCGTACAGACCAAACCGTAACCGTAAAAATGGATTTTCCATACATTTTTTCGATTTTTTCCATACAAACTTCACCTCCGAGTATCAATGGGTAAATGATGACCGATTTTGCTCATATTTGGCCCAAAGTCCTAAAATAGGTCAAGGAACAATATTCAGCTTGTGGAGCGAGGTTTTGAAAAAATGCCCCGTATTCTGGGCACCCTAATAGACAGATGTCAAAATTGTACAAAGATTTGTATGGACGAATTAATCATGCAGAATGGCCCTTTGATGATGCAGAAAGAACTCACAAAAATGAGCCCACATTTTTTAAACGGAGAAAAATGATAAAAAATAGCTCATTCTTGGGAGGGTTGCTCAGTTGCATAGTGGTCTTATTTATAAAAAAAAAACAAACTAATGAATCAGAGCCAAAATTTCACACTGTAGTTAGCGAAATTATCATTTTCACTCTATTCTTTGTAGTTGTAGCTCACAATAAATATTTTTCTAACATTCTCGAGTCAAATTTATGCTCTGCCTATCCGTGTAAATATTCTTCACCACAGACAAACAAACCTAAAATCGTACCGGAATGATATGAAGTATTCGAATTAAATAGCACTCAAACGTGTAAAACTGTTGTCAAACTGATGTTGACATTTCAACCCCATTTCTCGACGATTTCCAAGCATGTGGTTTCAAGATTTTGACAGCTGTCAGTTGTTCCAATTAGTGAATTCGGATTTGCTCATGCGAATGCAGTTCCAATCGAATTAGCGAGTCCGCTCGGTACTCATCAAGATTAAACTTTAAACAAAATTGACTCAATTGTTGTCACATTTCACTCAAATCTGGAAGAAATCGAAGCAATTCAAGAGCCAAAGGCGAAATGTAAACAAAAAGCGCATCCTGCTGCAACTAGCGTGAACGTTTTGATTGATTTGAAGTGATCTTTTCTAATTTCATCCCTGTGCTGATTCGCTAGTTGGAACAACTGACAGCTGTCAAAAGCAAGAAAGCACATTGGCTGATGCACAAAGAGATTTGTGCACGCTACCCGCAAACGTCGAACCATACAAAATTGCTGCTGGATGTTTTCCGGAAGAGATCAGGAAAGGGATCCGGACAACAAGTTCCCATTGAGAATTTTGGCTCGAGCCTGGACTCGATCTGGCTCGAGATCGAGCCTGAATCGAGTCGAGGCTCAAGCCAAAATTCCCAGTGGGTTTGTACTGATTTGACGTTAGCTGGGAGCGTCGAAAAGTTTGGTTATGTTGCTGCCAGCAAAAAAAAACAATTCGAACAACTGACTGCTGTCAAAAACGTCAAACCTAGCCAAAAAAATGCGACAGGACCGAAGACAAACTGTAAACAAATTGTGCATTCTGGTCGTCACTAATCAAAAATCAAACCATCTACATTAACGACCCCCGGGTCTTTTGTGGTCTCTATTGCAAGTTTCTGCTCGAACCTAGGAGTCCGAAGGCTTGAATGGGGAGAGCACCCAAACCTATTTTTACTCCAAGGAACCTTCCACCCCAGTGTTTGAACTGACGACCTTTGGATTGCGAGTCCAACCACCGCCAGCGATTCCACCGGAGTAGGCTTGGTTTGGTGTGTTGTTTGTACTTATGGCATGGAGACGACTCCTACACCTGAAATGACTTAACGGCCTAACCACCAAGGCCGGGACCGACATTTTACTTCCTCATCCGATGGAAGGTCGTCACTAATGTAAACATAATTAATAAATTGAGCAGGACGCACTTTTGTTTACACTTTATTTTCGTTTCTTCTAGCAAAACAATGAAATAGGGCCATTGTCGAAGTGTAAACAAAGAGTCTATCCTGCTCACGTTAGTTCCGTAGTAACAGTTCAATAGGGCGAATCTGCGTTTGTAAGCAAGCAGTCTATCTCCCTCTTACTTGACGTGAACTGTCACATGAGTAAAAGGGATAGTCTGCTTGTTTACAATCGCAGATTCGCCCTATTGAACTGTTACTACGGAGTTAATGTTTACAGTAGGATTGCTAGCCCTATTGATTGTTTTGCTAGAAATGTCCCATAAACAAACGTCAAATCTACAGAATTTCTGCGGATCTTTTCCGGAAAGGATCCGGAAAAAGATCCGGCAACAAGTTTGTACTAATTTTACGCTTGCAAAAAAAATGGCTGATGCATCAAGTAATTTGTTTACACTCAAAGTAAAAAGTATCCTTTTTTCAAGTTCACCCGTCGTCACCCTTTAAAAGGGTATCGAAAATGTACTGAATTTGACATACCCTTTTGAAAGGGTGACGCCGGGTGAACTTAAAAAAAGGATAGAAAGTATCCTTTTAGATGATTAAAAGTACCCTTTTGAGGGATACTTCTGACTGTGAGTGTACATTTTTTGGCACCCTCCGCAAACGTCAAACCATACAAAATTGCTGCCGGATCTTTGCCGTTAGAGATCCAGAAAAAGTTCCGGAAAGTTGCCGAAAAGTTTGGTTATGTTTTGCTTGCAAAAGACAACAAGGCTATCTGTCAAACGCTACACGCTCAACGAAACATGAAGAATTATGAGTAGAAAAACCCCGATTTTACGCTTGTTTGTCCTGTGCCTCTCTCATTCTCTCTCACTCTCACGCTGGACGTTCTGCTCCGATCTTTCCCTCTCCCTTTCCGCAGGCGGCCCCCACGGCGGCCACGGTCACCCCTTCGGCCCTCCGCCCCTTCCGGCGGCCCACGCGTACCACGGCCCACCGCCACCGCCGCCACCACCCCAGCAGCAGCTGCCCAAGGTCCAACCGACGGATCTGGCCCCGGAAAAGCTGTACGGCGCGCCACTGGCCGGAAACGACCTGTGGAGCTCGCCGCTGCAGGACATGCCCAAGATTGTGTCGCTGGACGTCAAGTGCGAGAAGCAGGGCATGAAGGTGTTTGTCCAGTTTGACAAGCCGTTCTTCGGGATCATCTTTTCGAAGGGGCATTACAGCAACGTGAACTGCGTCCATCTGCCGGCGGGGCTGGGCAAGTCTTCGGCGACGTTCGACATTGGGATTCACGAGTGCGGAACGGCTGGGAATACGGATAATGCTTTGTATAATGGGTATTCGGGGACGGAGTCGGGCGCTGGGTCTTACTTTGAGAATATTATTGTGCTGCAGTACGACCCGCAGGTGCAGGAAGTTTGGGATCAGGCGAGGAAGTTGCGCTGCACGTGGCACGATCAGTACGAGAAGAGCGTGACGTTCCGGCCGTTCCCGGTGGATATGCTGGACGTGATTAGGGCGGACTTTGCTGGGGATAATGTTGGGTGTTGGATGCAGATTCAGGTTGGAAAGGGTCCTTGGGCGTCCGAGGTTTCCGGGTTGGTGAAGATCGGCCAGACGATGACGATGGTGCTGGCGATCAAGGACGATGACAGCAAGTTTGACATGTTGGTGAGGAACTGCATGGCCCATGACGGCAAGCGGGCGCCGATTCAGCTGGTGGACCAGCGAGGTTGTGTCACACGACCCAAGTTGATGAGCCGGTTTACGAAGATCAAGAACTTTGGGGCGAGTGCATCGGTACTGTCGTACGCTCACTTCCAGGCGTTCAAGTTCCCCGACTCGATGGAGGTCCACTTCCAGTGTACGATCCAGATCTGCCGCTACCAATGTCCGGAGCAGTGTACCGACCCTGGGATCCTGGACGTGCACCACCTGTCCGGAGGTCCGGAACACCAGCAGTACGGTCCACCACCGCCACCTCCGCAATCGCTGGAACAGCACGTGTTTGCCAACCGCAAGCGAGATGACCGCCGGATCCGTCGAACTCGTGAGGCCGGAGAACCGGAAGAGAAGGAGGACGTCGGCATGAAGCGCATCATCCGGGTCGTGTCCCCGGGTGACCTGACCTTCCCCATCGGCAGCCAAAACTCGACCAACGACTCCACGATGATTTTCCCCGCCCGCGAGGAGGGCCTCATCTGCATGACCACCCCGGGTTTCACGGTCACGATCGTGGTCCTGCTCTCGATCCTGGTCGCGTCCTGCATAACCAGTGCCTTCCTCTGCATACGGCTCAAACCGTTCTCGTTCTCCTCGAGCAAGGAGCGGGCGGTGGCCTTCACCAATCCCCACCTCAGTCCGTCCACGGCCTCGATCGTGTCCAGCGGGCCCAGCTCCATGATCAGCGGCACGCTCAAATCCACCAAGTCCACCAAGTCGAGGAACTTTTACTCGTAAGTCAAGCCCCCCGTTTCCCCCGAAACCCCCCTGTCCCCAAAACAACCAAACAATAGAAACTCACCCACACACAGCCGCAATAGTATGCACACAACTGCAAGTACAAGGTTCTCTCAGTGATGAACACGCACCCGAACACAAAACCCCGTCGAACCGAACTCACCTAAACACACACACACACATAAACACTTTTTGTTTGATGATAACCGTCAAAACCTTAAGTCAAATCGATGCCGACGGTTGACAGCTTGCTTACCTTGTGCACTTCAAGCGCGTTGCGCTTGCACTGCTGCAGGTAAGCTAGCTGTCAAACGTCGACGAAAAAACGAACGAACGCACAAACGCATTAGTCAACGTTGTTTTCGTTAAGTTTTCCCCACTGTTTCTGTCAACTGTTGACGCGTGAATGTTAGTGTAACGGCGTCGAAACGTTTCTGCTAGGCTAGAGAGAACAAAGTTCATCCCAGGTGGGCACCGGCCACTGACGTGGCAACGGCGTGCACGCATTATTATTGTTTAGCGTAGCGTTTAGGTTAGGTTTTTTTTCGTTAAGTTTTTGTTTGCACGCACACACATACAGTTAAATCGGGGAAGATTCTTTCGTTCGTTGAGTTTTTGTTTGTCGTACTTATTCTTGCCCATGAACAGAGAGAGAAAAATCTAGCACCGGAAAATTTAAATTTTAACGAAAAAACGAAGAAGGAAGATTCCAGCGCTATCTTAATGGGTCGCCATATTTATTTATAATTAAAGATTACTTTTAAACACACACTCGGATACGAGCGCATCAGGCTGCGCAGTTTTACTTTTATTCCCGCAAAAAAAAAAATCTTTTGTTCGCTTACACTTTTGTTTTCCGTTTTTTAAGGGTGTCTGTTACGTTTTATGTTTACCTTTTACCGCACACAAACACAATTCCAATGGTTCCGCCATGTGGCGCCGCAGTAGGCGGCGAACGCCCGAACTAACAAAAGCGTCAAAGCCTACTCTGACAGGTGCTGTCAAAAACCCGCTATCTCAGGTCTACAACCAGTGCTACTATGTTTATTCACACCTCAAGCTGTCAAACCCTTTCGGCAAGATTGTTTTGTTTTTGTTTCGTCAAGAAAAATAAAAGCCAAAATCTGTCACATTGCGGAACCATTGAAAACTAAGAACGACGCAGCTTGAAAGAACAATCCGCGCGCGCGCTTTTACTGATGTAGTTCATTTACCTAATTATATTTGAGCGTGCAGGCTCCAGGGTGGGAGTCCCGCAAAAGACTTTTTATCTAACTAACTTATTAATCGCATTATTTATTGCATCAATTCCTATTCCAAGACGAACACTCTCTCTACACTGAGCGACACATTTTAAAAATGTGACATCGCTGGAGGTAATTCTTCTGCCGTAATCTAAATAACACACTAAATAGATGAAATCTTTTAACTTTCCACTCGAGCTGTCACTTTCTTTTTCCTAAAACTAGTTCTATTATTTATTGTTAGATTTAGTGAAAATAAACGCAAACGACATCAACTAAGAGCTATTACTTTAGTAACACTGTTGTGAAATGAAGACGAGAGAAATATGTAAGCAATTATATATTTGTGCAAGTAAAATGTATCATATTTAACTATTACGAATGTTAGCATAAAGATATTTATAAACAAAAAGCAAATTGAAAAAAAAACACACAGCATTAGCATAGTAATTTATTTTATTGTTACGCATCCTCCAACCCGGTTCCCAATCCTTTTAAATGTCCTCCCACCCTCACGTAATTGTCAAACTGTTGTAATCCGTGAAAAGATTGTGCTGAAATTATTCGAGTAAAGTAATAAAGATAACAAGTAAACAAGAAGGTGGGACTGTTTTTGCTTTGCCTGGTGAAACTATCACAACCTTGAGGGGAGGGTGGGAACGTCAAAATGAACAGTGTTGCCAAAATTTCAAGGTTGTTAAAGATTATGTTATCAAAATTCAAGAACAAGAATATTAAGTTTAAAGCTTTTTCTATTTCTATCCTTTTCCTTAGCAAATCTCGAAGGTTTTTTTTTTATTTTTTCTTCTCTTGCCAAATTGTGTACTAAAGCCCTATGTCAATTTTTATGTACAACGGTAAAAAACACGATTAAAAACCATTTCTGATCACTTTTTTTCATTTTAATGCAAAATTTTTTTTTGACAAGACAACATTTTTTCGATGGATCAACTATGGTCTCCTTGGAACGAGCTGTCAAGAAGGAGCTTTTCTGTCAAGAAGGACCGCGTGGTTAATTTTTCAAAATTGATTTAAAAATCCATTTTAAACTCTTTCTGACCGTACAAAGGGTCATTGCACTAAGAAAAATAAGCTTTATAGCTGTAAACAATAATATCAGCAATCTAAGCTTTTTTTTAGGACCCAATTCATTGTTAGAATATGTAATTACATCTAAATGATTTTGGAGCGAAGATGGCGTTCGAATGTTGAACGTCCGAAATGTCAAAATCGCGGAGTAGCACCAACATTAGAAAAAAATTGACTGACATGACATTGCACACTTTTTCCGTAATGTTGGTACCACTGCGTGATTTTGACATTTCGGGCGTTCACCATTCGAACGCCATTTTCGCTTAAAAACCTGTATCGAGAAATTAAAAGTGAGAGTGTGTGCGTGCAACATGGAGTTAAACTTTTCAAAGTGTCATGGTAACCTTCACAGCAACTTCATAGAAAGTTTAACTCCATGTTGCACACACTCTCACTTTTAATTTCTCGATAGTGTAAACCAGGGGGTAGCGAAGAAGCCGCCATCTTGGAAGTTCAGAAAACAAACACTCAGAATCAGTATTATTCATATTACTTTGGTAACACGAAGTGTGTTATCCTGGTTAAACTCAAAAGTCCCATGCAAATGTGTAAAACCAAACTGAAAAATGTGTAATGCCAATTCACAGTGTACGGGTGCACTGTTTGATCGACCAAAACAAAAAAAGCAAAAAAAGGTAAACAGAAAAATCACTTTTTTTGATATGAATTTTCAGCCAATATTGGGATGAAATCTCCAAGGATATGATAGAATTTGCCATCAGCAACACAATTCACGTGTTTTTTTCAGGTATTTATCCTTTGAATTGCGGGAAAATTGAAAATCAAAACCCCAAACAATGGTTTGTTATGGGCTACCATTTGACAGCTAGTGCTTTTGTTGTGGGCTCTCATTTGACAACCGTGCTAATGTCGACTGTTGTCAGTTTGCTTTGGTCGGAATAGCGTTGCCATCCCCCCGGTGTAAACCATAAGGCTTTCTAGCCAGAAATTTACCAATACATTCAAAGTATGTTTACATTACAGCTGGACGAATGTTTGCATCAGGTTTCCTATCTCTTTCCAGCAAATGTTTTTTGTCAGGCGACTTCTAGCTGGTTTTTTTGACTGACCGCCCGATATGTCAGCCAACATACTTCGCAGGGCTGTGACAGATCGAGCTCGATCATTGTTTGCATCAGGACACTGTGACGAGAAGTTTGTCATTTTTGGGTTAAATTATATTTTTTTCACTGGGCCTAGAAAGCCTTATAGTTGAAAGGAACTCCAAAACTCTATTAGGTTATAAGAAACACGAAATTGTAAATTGATTATAATTAATAAACACTAATTGAATTGAATTGAATTGAATAATCTATGAATCGTTTATAATAGGTTATGTATTTTCAAATGAATTAAGTAGCACAAAATCGTCTTTTAAAGTTATTAGTTAAATCATTAATGTAGTAAATATTTAAATGAAGTAATCAATGTTTTTTTAGAAATAGGGAACTTTTTAAAGTCTGCAAAATTTGTAATATCGGTTTCAAACGACGGAAAATTTTTAGTCGATACTCAATCACTCAAATTTGCTACAAATAAATTGAAATTGTTTTTTTTAGGTGAGAAAATGTAGAAATCGAATACCCCTTGAAAATTCACTGTTATAAAGTGAAATACACAAAACAATTCGCATAGCTTTAAACCAATATTTTAGTATTTTCCAGACCATATTTTAGGTCTTTTGTGAAAATTTTAATATTAAAAAAAACTCTATTAAAGTGAAAATGCATTAAAAAAATTGCATCGATCGATGTCCAAATTGAAAATTAAAAAAAATATTTTCATGAAATACGGTATTTTATGCAAATCATAGTATTTTATTTCAAAACTAAGAAACATCCACTGAATAAAGAAAATATGTAAAATAAAAAAATATGTAAGTATTTTCATTAAATACGGTATTTTGTGAAAAAATTCAATACAGTACTTGTTGGGTAATTGGGTGTTGTTTTACTGGGTTGCTATTTAGCTAGTCGCTCGGTAACTGGGCTGTAGTCCAGTTAAAAATACGACAAACGTCAAAAAAACAACAACCAAGCAAAATGATCGAGGGGTCAGTCAACGTAAAAATATGTATCAATAAATTAAATATTATTTTCAAGTATTCATGGAAACTCATGTCATATTCTCTTAACATTTTTTTGAGTTGCTTTCTTTTATTTTTATTTTTTTAAATTTTGGATTTTTGGTAAATATTATGTTGTTAATTGGAAAAGTTTTCTGGTGTAAAATCTAGAGTTTTTTTAATAGGTCCTATAAACATATAAAAAACAATTGCTTATATGACCATTTAAAATAAACTCTAGAAATGTTCTAAAATGTTTAGTTGACGTTTACAAAAAGGACGAGCAGGAAAGGCTCCTTTTTTACATTTTGGCATTGGCCCAATTCCTTTGTTTGAAATGCTTGAAATGAAGTAAAATACTATTTGGGTAATTCTCCGCCAACTCACACAGCAGTTGCCCCGACCCCTCTTCGATTTGCGTGAAACTTTGTCCTAAGGGGTAACTTTTGTCCCTGATCACGAAACCGAGGTCCGTTTTTTGATGAGCAATTCCATGCCAAATAGGTAATCGGTTGTACCCGACCCTCTCCGATTTCAATGAAACTTTGTAGACATGTTATCCTACGCTTATATAAGCCATTTTTATGTATATGGAGCCAGTTCCGCACGATAATGACATTTGAGAAGGGCGTAAGTGTTTTAAATATTTTTGTAATTCGGAATATAAATATTTCTGTATCTCGAAGCCGTTGCATCGTATCAAAAAGTGGTCAAAGACAAACTTGTAGGAAATTTGACGGGCTTTTCGATAAAAATACACTGAAAGAAAAAAACACTCAACTTTTATGAAATTTTTTGATTTTTAAGTTTAAAAGTCAAATTTGAGGGGGAGCCCACGATTTTTTTTCGTTCAAAATTTTTGTGAAGATAGCCTAAGATGTTACAAAAAGACTTACGAAAAATGCAGGATGGAGCATCTCACCTAAAAAAATACAAAAATCATTTACTGAAACTGTTTTTTTGAAAAGTGCTCTAAACGTCAAAATTTTCAAAATCCGAATACGAGAATCGATTGTCCAGACAATTTTACATAAAAGTCTCCATATTGACTACTGTCCTAAGTCCAATCCTTGTGAAAATACAGCGGTTTTAAAAATAAAAATGTTGAAAAATGGTTTTTTGATGGTTTTTGGCAAATTCTATATGACCGACTTGATTTTTCAGTCTCGAAAATATTTTTACCGGAAAGCTCGTCCAATTTCCCATAAGTTTGTCTTTGACCACATTTCAATTAGAGATCCTTAATAGGGAGACTGGCCGAAGTGAATTTGGCGTACCCAAACAGACACGAGTTTGACGTATCCAAACGAGCATTTGCCTTTACGCCCAGCAAAACTTATCTTTACGCCCAGCAAAACTTATGCCAAGCTCAAAACATACGTTGCCAGATCGATTTAGCCAGCTTAGACCAGTCTCCCTATTTAGGGTCTCTAATTTCAATTGGATGCATGGGCTAACAGATATAAGCTAATTTACTATCCAGGTTACTATACTACACTGAAAAAATATTGTGTTTTCAGTTATGAGCAATGTAATTAGCTTATATCCGAAGCCCATACATCCAATTGAAATGTGGTCAAAGACAAACTTATGGGAAATTGGACGAGCTTTCCGGTAAAAATATTTTCGAGACTGAAAAATCAAGTCGGTCATATAGAATTTGCCAAAAACCATCAAAAAACCATTTTTCAACATTTTTATTTTTAAAACCGCTGTAACTTCACAAGGATTGGACTTAGGACAGTAGTCAATATGGAGACTGTTATGTAAAATTGTCTGGAAAATCGATTCCCGTATTAAGATTTTGAAAATTTTGACGTTTAGAGCACTTTTCAAAAAAACAGTTTCAGTAAATGATTTTTGTATTTTTTTAGGTGAGATGCTCCATCCTGCATTTTTCGTAAGTCTTTTTGTAACATCTTAGGCTATCTTCACAAAAATTTTGAACGAAAAAAAATCGTGGGCTCCCCCTCAAATTTGACTTTTAAACTTAAAAATCAAAAAATCTCATAAAAGTTGATTGTTTTTTTCTTTCAGTGTATTTTTATCGAAAAGCCCGTCAAATTTCCTACAAGTTTGTCTTTGACCACTTTTTGATACGATGCAACGGCTTCGAGATACAGAAATATTTATATTCCGAATTACAAAAATATTTAAAACACTTACGCCCTTCTCAAATGTCATTATCGTGTGGAATTGGCTCCATATACATAATAATGGCTTATATAAGCGTAGGATAACATGTCTACAAAGTTTCATTGAAATCGGAGAGGGTCAAGAAAAAAGTACCTGAAAAATTCCTGTTTTGGGCTGGAATTGCTCTGATATCTCGTGACGGAGGGGCGGTACGACCCCTTCCATTTTTGAACATGTGAAAAAAGAGGTGTTTTTCAATAATTTGCAGCCTGAAACGGTGATGAGGTAGAAATTTGGTGTCAAAGGGACTTTTGTGTAAAATTAGACGCCCGATTTTATGGCGTACTCAGAATTCCGAATAAACGTATTTTTCATCGAAAAAAACACTAAAAAAGTTTTAAAAATTCTCCCATTTTCCGTTACTCGACTGTAAAAAAATTTGGAACATGTCATTTTATGGGAAATTTAATGTACTTTTCGAATCTACATTGTCATTTAGAACAAAATTTTTCATTTTAAAATTTCGTGTTTTTTCTAACTTTGCAGGGTTATTTTTTAGAGTGTAACAATGTTCTACAAAGTTGTAGAGCAGACAATTACAGAACGAATCGAATGAGACCAAAACGGTCCAAATCGGTTAAGCCAGTGCTGAGATAATCAAGTGCATATTTTTTGGTGCACAGACCCACATCCCTACACACACACACACACACACACACACACACACACACACACACACACACACACACACACACACACACAGACATTTGCTCAGAATTCGATTCTGAGTCGATAGGTATACATGAAGGTGGGTCTAGGAGGTCTGATGAGAAGTTCAGTTTTCGAGTGATTTTATAGCCTTTCCTCAGTAAGGTGAGGAAGGCAAAAAGATCAAATTAGAAAAAAAAAAATATTTAAAAAAGTACTGAGTGAAAATTACAGAATTTTACACTCGAAAACATTTTTTTCAATTATTGTACTTTTAACAATCTTGTGTTTTCCAAATATCTTATTTTTGTGATTTTTTGTGTTACGTACTCGAATTTTCTCTCGTTTTTTTTTTTTTTTAATATAGTCTAGACTCGATTATCCGATATATCTGAAGTTCGATTAGCTGAAGGTTTTACATTAACTTCGGCATTCCAATATAAAGTTATTTCTTGATTCCAATATCCGTAGATTCGATGATCAGAAGCGAAATCGTTCCGAAGATTCGGAATATTGAATCTGGACTGTACTTTTTTATAATTTGAAATAAGAGTATCGAATTCTGCAAATGTTTTTGCGGAGTTATTGTAATTTCTTCAAAAAAATCTGAATTGTTCTTTGTAAAACCCAATCCTAGAGTTTTTAAAGGTTATTTTTTAGATCAATGTTTGTGTTTATGGGCGTTTTCGAATAAAACTTTCAAAGGAAAATGAAACTTCAAAAATTGTTATCTTTTTTTCGAAAAAAAAAACTTCAGAATTATCATAATTTGCAATATGACTTTATTTTTTATGCCACATACAAAGCATATGTGCATCAAGGTTGGTAATCAATAGAATTATCGTGGAAAATGTTATCGTCTAACGATAATGAAAATGGTTATCGTTATTCCGATAATTCTATCGACGATAACGGACGATAACTTTTATTTTTATATATTTCTAAAATTGACTAAAACCAACCAAATTATGTTGAATTTTCAAGCTTCCTCTTAGAAAATATTTTGTTGTTAATATGGTAAGTTTCAAGGTATAAATACTTAAAAAAAACTCAATTTTAATTTACAATATGGGTATCAAACGATTCGAAATTTTGCATGCATTTTCACTGTTTTGGAGCTTTTTGAATGAAATACACAAATTTTCACAAAATACCGCATTTTCCCGAAAATACTAAAAGTTTTAAATTTCGCAATATGAGTATCATACGATTCGAAATTTCGCATGCATTTTCACTGTTTTGGAGCTTTTTGAATGAAATACTCAAATTTTCACAAAATACCGCATTTTCTCGAAAATACTTAAATTTTTATAATTCACAATATGGGTATCAAACGATTTGAAATATTGCTTGTATTTCAACTGTTTTAGATTTTTTTGAATGAAATACACCAATTTTCACAAAATACCATGTTTTCTCGAAAATACTCATTTTTTATAATTCACAATTTTGTTATGAAACGATTCGAAATTATGCATCCATTTTAACTGTTTTAGAGTTTTTTTTAAATAAAATACTCTGATTTTCACAAAATACCGTATTACTCAAATATTCATGATTTGCAATATGGGTATCAAACGAAGCGACATTTTACCTGATTTTTCATTCAAAAAACTCCAAAACAGTTAAAATACATGCAAAATTTCGAATCGTTTGATACCTATTTTACAAATTCTGAAAATTCAAGTATACAAAAATGGCTTTTTTTGTCAATTTTTTTTATGGGCAAAAAAATTTTTACGGCTGTAAATTGGAATCTTATGTTAATCAAATTATTCGCTCTACAGCATTTCCTTGGCGTTCTCGATTGCGAGATTCCTACTCGAAACTAGGTGTTCGAAGGCTTGATTGTTGAGGCAATTGCAAACCTCTTTTTACACCTTAGCTTCCATCCACCCCGGGATTCGAACTGACGACCTTTGGATTGTTAGTCCAACTGCCTACCAGCGACTCCACCGAGGCAGGACCCAGGGAGACGACTCCTACACCTGGACTGAGCTATCGACCTAACCTCTAGGTTAGACCGGGGCCAACATTTACTTCCCCATCCGACGGAAGGCGTGATCAGACAAATTTCGATTGGATGAAATCAAATAGGGCACTTTCTGGATTTTTTTCCAATCTTTGAATGTTGTGATCACAGTTTGAAATAAGATCTCAGATTTTACAGGTTTTACAGCAGTTCATTGAAATTCTTTTAATTTTTAATAGTACACGCAGAAAAAAACAAATAAAATGTATAATTGTTTGCGTTGAAATTAAACAACAATTTCACAAAAATCTATTTTTTCTTTTGTAAAAGAATTTACACAATGTTAATAGCTCGATTGCATGAACTGAAAAAAAAATCTTTGGTAAATTAAATCAAAAATTTGGTCGGTGATATTCCACTTCCAGAAAAATAAACCACTATTTTTTCTCGTATCCTTATTTTATTTGTAGCTCATAAGAGTTAAAAATACTTTGAAAATATTTAACTATTTTTCTTTGATTCTTTCTCTTCCCGTTCCGTTGCCCGCTGTCAGTGTCCGTTTTTTTACTCCATCTTCTTCTCCCTTATTTCTTCTTTTGCTAACATTGTTTAAATATTTATCCACCTTTCGTAACTACACGTAACATTTTTTTACTCCTCCAGTGTTGCCAGCCCGTGTTAAACTGTATCTTTTTTTAATAGTAATTTTTCGTCTAACAAAGCTTTAACGAGGGGGGGGGGGAGAGTGGTGAAGGGTAAGTAACAACACGATTTTATTTAAATTCTTTTTCGATTTATCAAAGTGTCACAATTAGATGGAAAAACTGACAACACTAACGCTTGCGGAACAGTTAAATAAATAATAAAAAGAGTGTTGGGAGCGTTGCGTCAACAATCAACGGGTACGAATAACGATTGAACTTTTTTTTCTTGTTTTGCTCTAAGTCACTTAAGTTGTAATAGAAAAAGATTTTTTAAGGCATTTCCTGCGGAGAAAAGATGACAGGCGCGCGCACGCACGCGCTTCAACATGACTTTTTGATATTTTTTGTTCGTGTAAGGTTACTTTGTTTTTTTTTTCTCAACTAACACAGATTTTTTTTAATTTTAAATTTCCAACTACAAACAGGTAAAAATGTGATGCTTTTACAGACTACACAAAAATTTGGTTTTCGTTTTCAAAGGAGAGACATAGAACAAACAATCGAAGCTACTTCGAAGATGTGGTTTTGGCAGCTGAAGAGTTTTTTTCCGTGTGACTCACTCGAATTATTTCGTCTGGATGTCTGTGTGTGGGTGTGTTTAACAGAAGATGCTTGTCAACCGATTGTCATGTATGTGTGTGTGTGTGTGAGTGTTGCTAGCTAAAATTTAGAGTTTTGTTTTCTAAAATAGAAGAGAGGAGTTTGCGGAAGGGGGACTCTCAAAAATAAATCTTTTATTTTTCCTTGATTGCTGCAAAGTGCTCTAACAATTTGCATTAATGTCATTGTGTGAGTGTGTGTAAGTTGCTATTATTTTGCTTCCGGGAGGGTTCGGAATGATTCCATTTTGCGATATCTTCTTGCTTGTTTAATAAATATTTACATATACATAAAGCGCAAACCTTTTGTTGTTGTTTGTTTGTTGTCCTTGTTTTGACATGCCGCGCGCTTAGTCCACTCCGGCAAAGCCTTGGCTGCCCTCGATTGCTTTAATCAGTCGGTCCTTTAGCGCCAGATAGCTCTCGTACGGGGGCAGATCCAGCCGGTTGAAGCTGCATGGGTGAAAAAGAAGTAAAAAGTTGTTAAAGTCAGTTTACAAAGGTGGGTCAAAAATCGTAAAATTCGAAAAAAAAATCGGAAAATTCGTAAAATTTGAAAAAATTGAAAAAAAAATGTAAAATTGGTAAAGTTCGTAAAATTTGTAAAATTCAAAAAAATCGTAAAATTCGTAAAAATCGTAAAAATTGTAAAATTCGTAAAATTTGAAAAAAAATATTCGTAAAATTCGTAAAATTTGAAAAATTCGTAAAATTCGTAATTTTTTTAAAATTCGTAAAATTCGTAATTTTTTTAAAATTCGTAAAATTTGTAATAGTTGTAAAATTCGTAAAATTCATAAAATTGTTTAAAAAAAAGTATTATGCGCAAAATACGTAAAATTCTTACAATTCGTAAAATTTGTAAAATTCTTAATATTCGTAAAATTCGTAAAATTTGTGAAATTCGGAAAACTTTACATTAGTAAAATTCGTAAAAAATCATAAAATTCATAAAATTGTAAAAAAAGTATTATACGCAAAATTCGTAAAATTTGTATTTGTTTTTGTAAAATTCGTAAAATACAAATTAGTAAAATTCGTGAAATACGCCAAATTCGTAAAAATCGTAAAATTCGTAAAATTTGAAAAAAAGATTGTAAATTTGTAGAATATGTAAAAATTTTAAAATTCGTAAAATTTGTAAAATATGAAAAATTCGTAAAATTTCTAACATTCGTAAAATTTGTAAAATTCGAAAAAATCGAAAAATTTGAAAAACTCGAAAAAATCGAAAATTTTTTAAAATTCCTAAAATTTTAAAAATTCATAAAATTTAAAAAATCTTAAAATTCTTAAAATTTGTTAATTTTAAATTCATAAAATTAAAATAAGTATTACACGCAAAATTCGTAAAATTTGTAAAAAATTATAAAATTCGAAAAATACGCAAATTCGTAAAATTTTTGAAATTCGGAAAATTTTACATTTGTAAATTTCGTAAAATTCATAAAATTCATAAAATTTGTAAAATTCTTAATATTCGTAAAATTTGTAAAATTTGTGAAATTCGGAAAATTTTACATTTGTAAAATTCCTAAAATTCATAAAATTCATAAAATTGTAAAAAAAAAGTATTATACGCAAAATTCGTAAAATTTGTAAAAAATTGTAAAATTCGTAAAATACGCCAAATTCGTAAAAATCGTAAAATTCGAAAAAATCGTAAAATAAGAAAAAAAAAATAATTTGTAGAATATGTAAAAATTTGAAAATTTGTAAAATAAGAAAAATTCGTTAAATTTGTAACATTCGTAAAATTTGTAAAATTCAAAAAAATCAAAAAATTTGAAAAACTCGAAAAAATCGAAAAAATTTTAAAATTCGTAAAATTTTAAAAATTCGTAAAATTTCAAAAATCTTAAAATTCTTAAAATTTGTAAAATTAAAATTAGTAAATTCATAAAATAATACACGAAAAATTCTTAAAATTTGTAAAAAATATAAAATTCAAAAAATACGCCAAATTCGTAAAAATCGTAAAATTCTAAAAAATCAAGAAGTTCTTAAAAAAAAATTGAAAAAAATCGTAAAGTTTGTAAAATAAGTAAAATTTTGAAAAATTCGTAAAATTCGAAAAAATCAAACAATTCTTAAAATTCCTAAAATTCGTAAAATTCGTAAAATTCGTAAAATTAGAATTAGTAAATTCATAAAATTAAAATTAGTATTACACGCAAAATTCGTAAAACTTGTAAAATTTGTAAAAAATTGTAAAATTCGTAAAATACGCCAAATTTGTAAAATCATAAAATTCAAAAAATTCTTAAAATTCGTAAAATTTGAAAAAATTGTAAAGTTTGTAAAATTAGTAAAATTAGTGAAATTCGTAAAATTTGTAAAATTCGTAAAATTCGTAACATTCGTAAAATTCCAAAAAAACGAACAATTCTTAAAATTCGAAAAATTCGTAAAATTCGTCAAATTCGTAAATTTGTAGAATTCGTAAAATTTGTAAAATTCGTAAAATTCGTAAAATTCGTAAAATTCATAAAATTCGTAAAATTTGTAAAATTCGTAAAATTCGTAAAATTCGTAAAATTCGCAAAATTCGCAAAATTCATAAAATTCGTAAAATTCGTAAAATTCCTTAATTTGTAGAATTTGTAAAATTTGTAAAATTCGTAAAATTCGAAAAAAAAATCATTTTTTTTTTGTTAAATTCGTAAAGTTTGGAAAAATCGTAAAATTCGTAAAATTGGTAAAATTCGTAAAATTCGTAAAATTTGTAAAATTCGTAAAAATCGTAAAAATCGAAAAATCTTAAAAATCGTGTAATTTGTAAAATTCTTAATATTCGTAAAATTCGTAACATTTGTAAAAAATTGTAAAATTCGTAAAATACGCCAAATTCGTAAAAATCGTAAAATTCGAAAAAATTGTAAAATAAGAAAAAAAAAATTAATTTGTAGAATATGTAAAAATTTTAAAATTCGTAAAATTTGTAAAATAAGAAAAATTCGTAAAATTTGTAACATTCGTAAAATTTGTTAAATTCAAAAAAATCGAAAAATTTTAAAAACTCGAAAAAATCGAAAAAATTTTAAAATTCGTAAAATTTTAAAAATTCGTAAAATTTAAAAAATCTTAAAATTCTTAAAATTTGTAAAATTAAAATTAGTAAATTCATAAAATAATACACGAAAAATTCTTAAAATTTGTAAAAAATATAAAATTCAAAAAATACGCCAAATTCGTAAAAATCGTAAAATTCTAAAAAATCAAGAAGTTCTTAAAAAAAAATTGAAAAAAATCGTAAAGTTTGTAAAATAAGTAAAATTTTGAAAAATTCGTAAAATTCGAAAAAATCAAACAATTCTTAAAATTCTTAAAATTCCTAAAATTCGTAAAATTCGTAAAATTAGAATTAGTAAATTCATAAAATTAAAATTAGTATTACACGCAAAATTCGTAAAACTTGTAAAATTTGTAAAAAATTGTAAAATTCGTAAAATACGCCAAATTTGTAAAATCGTAAAATTCAAAAAATTCTTAAAATTCGTAAAATTTGAAAAAATTGTAAAGTTTGTAAAATTAGTAAAATTAGTGAAATTCGTAAAATTTGTAAAATTCGTAAAATTCGTAAAATTCATAAAATTCGTAAAATTTGTAAAATTCGTAAAATTCGTAAAATTCCTAAATTTGTACAATTTGTAAAATTTGTAAAATTCGTAAAATTCGTAAAATTCGAAAAAAAAATCATTTTTTTTGTGAAATTCGTAAAGTTTGAAAAAATCGTAAAATTCGTAAAATTGGTAAAATTCGTAAAATTTGTAAAATTCGTAAAAATCGTAAAAATCAAAAAATCTTAAAAATCGTAAAATTTGTAAAATTCTTAATATTCGTAAAATTCGTAAAATTTGTAAAATTCGTAAAATTTGTAAAATTCGTAAAATTTGTAACATTTGTAAAATTTTTAAAATTCATAAAATTCTTTAAAAAAAAGTATTATACGCAAAATTCGTAAAATTTGTGAAAAATTGTAAAATACATAAAATACGCAAAATTCGAAAAAATCTTAAAATTCGAAAAAAATCGAAAAATTAAAATTTGTAAAATTTGAAAAAAATGTTAAATTGGCAAAATTCGTAAAATTATTAAAATTCGTAAAATTTGTAAAATTCGTAAAATTTGCAAAATTCGTAAAATATGTAAAAAGCGTAAAATTCGTAAAATTTAAAAATTTCTTCAAAATTGTAATATTTGTAAAATTTGTAAAATTTGTAAAATTTGTAAAAATTGTAAAATTTGTAAAAGTTGTAAAATTTGTAAAATTTGTAAAATTTGAAAAATTTATAAAAATCGTAAAATTTATAAAATTCGTTAAATTCATAAAATTTATAAAATTCGTTAAATTCATAAAATTAAAATTAGTAAAATACGCAAAATTCGTAAAATTCTTATAATTTGTAAAATGTGTAAAACTCGTAAAATTAAAATTAGTCAAATACGCAAAATTTCGCCTTTCTGCCAATAAGATTTTTTGAAATTTTTATAAATCTATCATTGAACGATCTGCTTGTTGATATTTTCTGCCATTTGTTATTTATTCTGCCGATTGATTTCTGCCCTCGTTATCGTTTTTTTCCGGACCTGTCACTCGAATGACAGATCCAAACTTACCACGTGTGCGCCCTTGGGTAGTTCTCCGGCGTGCCCCACTTCTCGATCGTGAACATCTGCGGCCCGTTCGAGCCGTACAGCTCCTTGAAGCCGTTCATCGGAACCCGGCTCGTACCGGTCACAAACTGCAGCAGCCGGGCGCGCATCTCGTTCGAGAAGGACAGGACCGCCCGCCAGAACCACTGGATGATGACGTGGTTCGCAAAGTAGTCGCCCTTGTACAGCGTGTTGCGCTTCCAGTCCTTGACGTCGATGCTCTGGATGCCGCACATCAGCAGCTCCAGCTCGTTCTCGTCGAAGATCTTCAGCATGTTGAGCGGCACGATCTGGCCGAACCCCTCGAGGAAGGCCTGCATCTGGTCCTTGACGCGGGCCACGAAGCGCCACTCGATCACCAGCTTGATGTACTCGTCCTTGTTGTCGTTGGTGACCTCGATGTCGGCGCCGTTGGGCTTGAGTTCCCGCTGGCTGGTGTAGCCGAACGTTTCCTCGTCCACGCAGAACGTCAGCATCAGCTCGCTCGGGTCGTTCTCCTTGATCCAGAGCAGGGAGTTGTAGTACTCCATGTCGACGGCTTCCATGTCCTTGAGGTCGATCGGCTTCTGGAGCATCATCTTGTAGAAGGGGCGGATGAAGAACGCGTCCAGCAGCTTGCCGTGGTACACGGCCATGCCGGCTACCCGTCCGATGAACCTGTAACGGGAAAGTTTTTGTCACTTCCGTCTACCAAATCCTCGAACTGTAACTTACTTGAAGTAGTGCAGGTGATCCTCGTTGCACAGCCCGCTGAACGGGTTGATCTGCAGCGTGTAGTTGTCCATGGCCGAGTACTCGAACAGCCCGTAGTACGGGTTGAACATCTCCTTCGACAGCAGGTAGAACCACTCGCGGGCCAGCCCGCCGTAGTCCAGGCCCGCTTCGCCCTCGAACTCGATCCACAGCTTCGTCTTGAGCAGATCGACCTTGGTGATCGAGTTGATGATGCGGTACGAGTCCTCCAGGATGGACGCCCGCCGCACCTTGATCTCGATCTTGTTCGGGACGTTGGCCTGTGAACCCAAGGGGTGATCAGTTGTTGTAAGTAGTTGGTGCGATCGCGCTACTTACCGGCTTCCGGAGCTGCCCCTTGAGGTACTCGTACTTCCGCTTGTAATCTCTCGAGTAAGGAACTGCTTGGCCGGCTACGTTTGGCATCGACAGGCGGGGATCCTCCCACTGGGTGGTTCGCGTGTCTGAAAAGGTCCAACAAGGTCAATCTCTACTCAAACTCGGCTACGAACTCTTCCTTACTGTGATCGATGAAGAATATCCGCCCGTCGGTGTGAACTCGCTCCTCCCAACCTTCCGGCAGTGGTGCCAGTCCGTCCTCCGGACGGCGCGAATCACTGATGGCCGCACTGCTGGACGCGTTCGGCATCGGGCTGGCTCGACCCGTCCGCGGATCCACCCACGAGGTCTTCTTCTCGTTGTGATCGATGAAGAACACGCGACCGTTGGGCGCAAGCTGCATTGACCACCCGGTTGGCAGCACTGCTTCCGTCGCGGCCGGACTACTGCTGGACGAATCGTTCTCGTTGGACGTCGACGAGCGGGTCGACGACCGATCGTCACCCGTGTCGTTATTGTTGTTGGTGGCGGTGGCGGTAGTCGACGCTCGTCGAGTTCCTCCTCCGCTGTCCGCTTCGTCTTCTCCGTTGGCCGGAGGATGGGCCGCGGAACCTCCCGCTCCTCCGTTGAGACTTCCCCGAACGCTGTTGTCGCTACCGATCGACGAACGGCTCGAGGAGCGACGACTGCTCTCGCTGAGGTGCTGCAGTATCCGGTTCTGCGCCGCGTGGTCACCATCCTGCGGAAAACAGACGGCGAGCGTTAGCGTTAGCGTTGGCGTTTGCAGGTTATGACCACCACCAACAGAGAGAGCTGCTAGTGCATCTACATCCTGGCGCACTAATCCACGAGCAAAAAACACAAACAAAGAGCAGCAGAGCGCAAAGCGGACGAACGCGTTGGACGGAAGTTACCTCTCCGGCGGAACCATCATCTCCCTCTTCCTCGAACAGTTCCGGAACGCTTTCCGGGGACGGCGGCGGTAGATCTTCCGGGCTTCTGGGTTGGATCGTCACCGGTCGCGATCGCACGATCGCTGGCAGTGCCGACGGAAGTCTTCTTCTTCATTTCGCGAAAAAAGGGGTGTACAAAGTGAGGTTAGTTCGTGCGATCAAGCCCGGAAGGCGCGTACACCAACCTTCGGTTGATGCTGGCTACGCCGGGGTTCGCCACCGAAGCTACCCGACTCGGGCTGCGCACCAGCGCGGCCGGAAGCTGCGGTGGCGAACTGACCCGGATCGTCGGCAGCGAGCGCAGCGAGTCCGACCGGAACACCACGGCTCCTTGGTCCGGGTCATTTCTTGGCGTTGACTCCGTGATCGCCGGAAGCAGCGAAGCTGCCGAGCTGTTCAACGAAGTGTCCAACCGCAGGGCCGCCACCTCGGACGTGAGGCTTGCGTTGCTGGACTGCACGCGCGGGATCCCACGCACAAGATCAAAACAAAAGAAACGGAATGGGTGAAACATGCAACACAACTGGGTCAGAAAAAATGGTGAGGGTAAAGCAGAAACTCAAGATCTTAAGCCTAAAGAAAGGGGGTCACAAGCAAACCACACTCGCGCTCAAACACGCTCAATCCACCTCTTCGTGATCATCCGCGAGGTCCGCGCTGAGCGCGTCAAGGCCGACTTCGTCCTCGGGCGGCGCCACCGGTTCCTCCCGACCGGACGCTTCCTCGATGACCAGGGAGTCGACCGTGTCCTGACGATCGAGCGAAGAGGAAGTGACCAACGAAGCGGCCGCCACAACTTCCTGCACGGAAGGTGGCGGATCGTCGTCGTCTTCCTCTTCCGTTTCGTCGTTGGTCAGACTGATCGAGTCGTTGTCGGTGTCTGCGTTGTCCTCCTGCGACGATGGGTTTGGCAACGCGCGCGCGCAACAACAACATTCGCGACGAAACGATACGAATTGGGTTTGTTTTTGTTTTGGTTTTTTGTTTGGCAAGGAAGGCATGCGATAAACAAAAGTGGAAATTTGACTAGTTGAAATAAAGTGTTGACGTAACATTCCGGCATGCATTGTGTGTGTGTGAGTTTTGTTTTGGTAAGAATCCTGTGAAGTTGGTAAACAATAGGGAACCAGTTTGGAACAGGAAGAATTACCGTAATGTTGTCATCCACGCTGATGTGAACACGTCGCTGGAAGGCGGCTGCCATGTCGGTGTCCTGGGATGATTGGGTCAAGCTGAAAGGAACGGAAGGAGATAACAGGTAAGTTTTAAAACATTGTTCATATAAATTTCAAGAAAAACATTGTAAACTGGTCAAAATGGAATCATGTTATCTTTTAATGTAAACACTACCCGAACGTATTTTAATTTTTTTTCCATTTGGACCTTTTTGGTTATTTTAGTCGTTTTGGTCGTTTAGTAATTATGATCATTTTGGTAATCGGGTACTAAAGCTCTATGTCAATTTTTATGTACAACGGTAAAAAACATGATTAAAAACCATTTCTGATCACTTTTTATCATTTTAATGCAATTTTTTTTTTTACGAGACAACATTTTTTCGATGGATCAACTATGGTCCCCTTGGAAAGAGCTGTCAAGTAGGAGCTTTATCGCTGTAAACAATAATATCAGCAATCTAAGCTTCATTTTAGGACCCAATTGTTATCGATTTGAGTTATTTTGAGCATTTTGATCGTTTTGACCATTTTGGTCAATCTGACCATTTGAACTTCTTTTTAAATTTTGGACATAACAAATTTAGTAATTTTGATAATATTGACCATTTCTGTCATTTTGACCATTTTGGTCATTTTGATCATTTTGACCATTTTGACCATTTTGGTCATCTTGACTATTTTGGTCATTATGACCATTTTAGTCATTTTGACCATTTTGGTCATTTTGACCATTTTGGTCATTTTGGTCATTTTGGTCATTTTGGCCATTTTGACCATTTTGGTCATCTTGACTATTTTGGTCATTTTGACCATTTTAGTCATTTTGACAATTTTGGTCATTTTGACCATTTTGGTCATTTTGACCATTTTGGTCATTTTGATCATTTTGACCATTTTGACCATTTTGGTCATTTTGACTATTTTGGTAATTTTGACCATTTTGGTCATTTTGACCATTTTGGTCATTTTGACCATTTTCACCATTTTGGTCATTTTGACCATTTTGGTCATTTTGACCATTTTGGTCATTTTGACCATTTTGACCATTTTCACCATTTTGGTAATTTTGACCATTTTGACCATTTTTGGTAATTTTGACTATTTTGGTCATTTTTACCATTTAAGTCATTTTGACCATTTTAGTCATTTTGACCATTTTGAAAACTTTGATCATTTTGACTATTTTGGTCATTTTGACCATTTTGACCTTTTTGGCCATTTTGACTATTTTGGTAATTTTGACCATTTTGGTCATTTTGACCATTTTGGTCATTTTGACCATTTTCACCATTTTGGTCATTTTGACCATTTTGGTCATTTTGACCATTTTGACCATTTTCACCATTTTGGTAATTTTGACCATTTTGACCATTTTTGGTAATTTTGACTATTTTGGTCATTTTTACCATTTAAGTCATTTTGACCATTTTAGTCATTTTGACCATTTTGAAAACTTTGATCATTTTGACTATTTTGGTCATTTTGACCATTTTGGTCATTTTGACCATTTTCACCATTTTGGTCATTTTAGTCATTTTGACCATTTTGGTCATTTCGACCATTTTGGTCATTTTGACAATTATGGCCATTTTGACCATTTTGGTCATTTTAACCATTTTGGTAATTTTGACCATTTTGATCATTTTGATAATTTTGGTCATTTTAACCATTTTTGTCATTTTGACCATTTTGACCATTTTGGTCATTTTGACTATTTTGGTTATTTTGACCATTTTAGTCATTTTGACCATTTTAGTCATTTTGACCATTTTGAAAACTTTGATCATTTTGACTATTTTGGTCATTTTGACCATTTTGGTCATTTTGGTCATTTTGACCATTTTGGTAATTTTGGCAATTATGACCATTTTGACTATTTTGGTCATTTTGACCATTTTGGTCATTTTGACCATTTTGGTCATTTTGACCATTTTGGTCATTTTGACAATTTTGGTCATTTTGACCATTTTGGCCATTTTGGCCATTTTGACCATTTTGGTCATTTTGACTATTTTGGTCATTTTGACCATTTTGGTCATTTTGACCATTTTGGCCATTTTGACAATTTTGGCCATTTTTTGTCGTTTGATTATTTTGGTAATTTTGAGCCATTTGGTAATTTTGGGCATTTGGTAATTTTGAACATTTTGGTAATTTGGAATTTTTGTCATTTTGACCGTTTTGGTCATGTTGACCATTTTGGATATTTTGACCAATTTGATAATTTTAGACATTTGGTTATTTGGGGCATTTGGTCATTCTGATCATTTTGATTTTTGAGTAATTTTCGACCCTTTTGGTCATTTTGGTCGTTATGATCATTTCGACCGTTTTGATCGTTTTGGCCAAAAATTGGTCAAAAATCATGCGTTACGTAGTAAAATAATGCTCCCTTGATCATTTCGATAATTTTGACCGTTTTGTGATTTTGGCCATTTTGACTTAAAGGTTTGTTGCTAAATGTCAAAATGTGACATGCAATTTAAAACGGAATCTACTTACACGGCGGTGGGTCGCTCCCACTGCGTCGACCGGGCCAGGTGGTTCACGTAGTAGGTCCGTCCGTTGGCATCCTGGCGCTCCTCCCAGCCCGAGGGCAGTATATCGGCCGGGCGGCTTGCGACCACGTTGGTATTCTACAAAAAATAGCTTCTCTTAGTTTCGAGTTTTGTTAGACATTTTTTAAACTTACACTAGAGATTGAGTTATTCGATTCGATGATTTCCCAGTCGGCCTCCCCGGCGGGAGTGTTCTGGTCCTGAATGTACGCGTGGTACAGATCCAGCTGGCCGCGCACCTTCGAGCGAGCACTGCAAGTCAAAGTTCCAAAGAGTGAGGTTAGAATCAGCGATTTTTGGATCAACTTGAGTTTATTTGAGGTTATGTTTGGGGTGGGCGCAGCAGCTGTCAAAACTCATACAAACTATCTGACAAGGTGTGGATTATTTGAGAATGTGTGGCGTTCGTGTTGGTGTTAGTATTCCGGAAGGGGGGACCGCGCCATGCCCCGTTCTGGGGATGTAATTCTCCGTCCAAAAAATCCAACCAAAAAAACCGAAAAAACAGCAAATAAAAGTTGTTAACCAAAAGTAGCAAATAAAAATCGCAACAAAAACCCAAACATACCCTACTGACCTGCGCGGCCGCAACGGGTAGCTCTTGGGCGGAATCTGCGCGCCCTCGGTCTCCTTCGGCAGCTGGGCCAGTGACAGCTCGACCATGCCGAGGAAGTCGTCCCGCGTCAGCCGGTTCTCGTCGAACACCTGAAAGACCAGCTTGTGCTCGTTCGGCTTGACGCGGAACACGAACTCCTCGTTCCAGCGCGGGTTCAGCGTCTTCTTCTTCGTTTTGGTGAGCACCGAGTCGATGTTCTCGTCGCCGGCGATCGTGTTCAGGTCGATCCGGACGTACGGGTCACTGCGGGGGAGGAGGGTGGAGAGTGAGGTTAGAAGTGGGGTTTTCTACGGTAGATTGATCGGAACGTACCTGGCACCAAAGATGTCCTTTTTGGCCAGCTGTTGGCCGGCGATGACTTTTATTCGCAATCGGCAGCACGGGCTTTCCTCGTTCTGGAGAAATAGAAAAAGAATCTTTGTTTAACTATTGAAAACAATAACAAGCAGGAAATTTTACATTTCGCCGAATTTATTGAATATGTTCTTTGTCGTTTTGGTCATGTCTGTTACAAAACCAACAACATGCTTTAAATGTTTCGCCAAGATTCTTTTGAAAGAATTTTTTGTAAGAAATATTTAGATTTATTTAATGTTTTAATAGTGTACAAGTATTAAGTATATTTATCAATATTTATGATAAAAAAATGTTTTAGCTTAATGTCGATTCATCAAATGGTTAAAATTAGACAGAAAAATAAAAATCAAAAGTTTAAAGTTTATTGATTTGTTTCACTTAATTTCTGTTAGTTTCTACAGTCTTTCAAATATTAGCAGTTTATGAAAAAAAAAATCAAAAAAATCACAAGATATTATGTTTTTTATGAATTTTAACATAAAAAAACTTTGAAAAACATTTAATTGTTGAAAAATTGTATTGTTTCAAAATCAGTTCTTAAAAAAACTAAAACGATTAAAATTTATTATTAGTTTTCAAATAACAATTTAGCAAGCTATTTTGTAATGTTGTTGTTTTCTTTAAAACATGAGCTTTTTTGACAAATTAATTGGACTCAAGGAGCCATTACACTACGACAAACAAACAAACGAACTGGCGCTTATTCGTGTTTGACAGTTTGCGGCAAACTCGCAAACAAGGCAAAATGTATGCAGGCTGACGTTTGTACAAACAAACAAAGCAGCAATGAGCGAGTTTGTTTGTTTTCCGTAGTGTAATAGCTCCTTCACAAACTTATTTTACATTTTACATTAGACAGCTTTAGTTTTGGTTAAGGTGAAACAGGGAGACATCGCCATATTAATAACATGACACGAGTTTTTTAATCGCAGCTTTGAGGAAATTGCATTAACTTACGAAATTCTATTGTTTTGGGTTAAACAAGCTGAAGAGTTTGCTAGAAAGAAATGTAATAATAATAATAATAATTTTGATAGTTTTGATAATTTTGATAATTTTGATAATTTCGATAATTTTGATAATTTTGATAATTTTGATAATTTTGATAATTTTGATAATTTTGATAATTTTGATAATTTTGATAATTTTGATAATTTTGATAATTTTGATAATTTTGATAATTTTGATAATTTTGATAATTTTGATAATTTTGATAATTTTGATAATTTTGATAATTTTGATAATTTTGATAATTTTGATAATTTTGATAATTTTGATAATTTTGATAATTTTGATAATTATGATAATTTTGATAATTTTGATAATTTTGATAATTTTGATAATTTTGATAATTTTGATAATTTTGATAATTTTGATAATTATGATAATTTTGATAATTTTGATAATTTTGATCAGAGTTCCCAAATGAACCGGTTAGGCTAGGTTCACCAATAAAATTGGTTCGGCTTAAGCCTCCTTTTGTGGTTCAATCCTGGTTCAGTGAACCATGAACCATGGCTTAAGCCAGGCTAACCCGGCTAATGAAAACCATGACTATGCATAAGTGTTACGGTGCAACAATGCTACCATGTAACAAATATAATGATGTAACATTGTTAAACCGTAACATTGTTACACCGTAACATTGTTACACCGTAACATTGTTACACCGTAACATTGTTACACCGTAACATTGTTACACCGTAACATTGTTACACCGTAACATTGTTACACCGTAACATTGTTACACCGTAACATTGTTACACCGTAACATTGTAACATTGTTGTTACGGTGTAACAATGTTACGGTGTAACAATGTTACACTGTAACACTGTTATGGTGTAACACTGTTACGGTGTAACTTTGTTACGGTGTAACAATGTTACGGTGTAACAATGTTACGGTGTAACAATGTTACGGTGTAACAATGTTACGGTGTAACAATGTTACGGTGTAACAATGTTACGGTGTAACAATATTACGGTGTAACAATGTTACGGTGTAACTTTGTTACGGTGTAACACTGTTACACTGTAACACTGTTATGGTGTAACACTGTTACGGTGTAACTTTGTTACGGTGTAACACTGTTACAGTGTTACACTGTTACGGTGTAACACTGTTACGGTGTAACACTGTTATGGTGTAACAGTGTTACGCAGTAGTAGATTTAGGGTTGAACAGTATCATGGTGTAACAGAGCTCGCCGTTAAGCCTAACATTCTTTGATCAGGTTCAAGCCTGGTTCAAGCCAATGGTTCATTTTGGCTAGCCTCGCCTGGTTTGAACCAAATGAACCATGGCTCACGGCGCTCGTTGAGCCTGAGCCGACGATGCTTGCCGACGTGTGGAGTGAACCTGAACCAGAAAAATGAACCTAGCCTAGCCGATGGCTTAGGCTAGTGGGAACACTGATTTTGATAATTTTGATAATTTTGATAATTTTGATAATTTTGATAATTTTGATAATTTTGATAATTTTGATAATTTTGATAATTTTGATAATTTTGATAATTTTGATAATTTTGATAATTTTGATAATTTTGATAATTTTGATAATTTTGATAATTTTGATAATTTTGATAATTTGGATAATTTTGATAATTTTGATAATTTTGATAATTTTGATAATTTTGATAATTTTAAGAATTTTGATAATTTTGATAATTTTGATAATTTTGATAATTTTGATAATTTTGATAATTTTGATAATTTTGATAATTTTGATGATTTTGATAATTTTGATATTTTTGATAATTTCGATAATTTTGATAATTTTGATAATTTTGATAATTATTGATTGATTGATTGATTAATTTGATAATTGATAATTTTGTTAATTTTGATAATTTTGATAATTATTGATTTATTGATTGATCAAAATTATCAAAATTTTGATAATTTTGATTATTTTGATCATTTTGATTATTTTGATGAGTTTGATAATTTCGATAATTTGAATAATTGTGATAATTTTTGACATTTCGGACACTGAAAAAAATTAGACAGTTTTGTCATTTTGATCATTATAATTATTTTGGTCATGTGGTTATTTTAATCATTTTTGTAATTTTGATCATTTTGGTCATTTTTCTCATTTTGGTAAGGCTGGTACAAATATTTTTAAAAGTTTTTGTCACCCCCCCCTTCAAAATTGGCCCGAAAAATCAGGGGGCAAAAAAAAATATTTAAACTAAAAACTTCAAAATTTCAATGAAAATTCAAGTGCAACCAGCTGAAATCAAATTAAAAAACATTCTTCTGCGTTTAAAATCATTTTTAGCATGTTTGGGTTTATTAAAAAATCTTAAATTTTTTTGAAAATTTTCGATGCAAAATCTTTTTTTTCGATACAATTTTTATTTTTGTCAGATCTTAGATTTTTTGAAAACTAGAGATTGCAAAACAACTGAACTAGTGTAAAATGTATTTTAAAACACTTTTTTCATTTAAATGTGAAGACTATGGCTTGTTATTTAAATTTTTATATTTTTTTATTTTTTTGCCCTCCCCTTGACCTCGGCCAGGGCCGAAGGACAAAAACTTTTTTAAATATTTGCATCGGCCTTATTTTAATGATTTTGATCAGTTTGGTCATTTTGATAATTTTAGTTTAACAAAATACTTAGAACAGTTATTAACTGGTACTCGTTTGGCATTATTTGAATATTATTTTCAGGGCGTTTTATAGATATATTTATGTTTGAAAACAATTTGAAAATATACAAAACATCATAGAAGTCCAAATTATTGTTCCAATCACAATCTAGGGAGGAGTGATTGCTGGACTTGTGAAAGAACAAATACTGACGTCTGTTTGTGTTAACATCATATAGCAATAATATATCAATTTAAAAAATAAAAAATCAAAAGCAAAATCGCCGCCCAAAATTTCTCCGTTATTAAAAATAAGATTCAAAATATCTATTCAAATCCAAAAATAAAGTGTAAATAACCAGTCTGTCCTGCTCACTTCATTTGATGTTTATGTTTAGGAACCGACCTCATGGCTTAAGGTGCGGTATGTCCACGCATCCTCCATTCCCCTGTTGAATCTGTTTTGACCTGTAGGAGTACAAGCAAGGTAACATCCCAGTGTGAGTTGATGAGTTAATTTGTTTAAATATTTTTTAAACCTTTTGAAATTTTCTCGTAAAAAGTTTTCAAGTTAATTTTAAAAAAACTAAAAAATGCAATCTTGCAATTTACGTCACCAAGTTCCCAGAGTTGCTGTCGGCATCAAAACGCCAATTTGTTAAAAATAACATTGCCACAATCAACACCGATGATAGCCTCGTCGGGGCCTTAAGGTGAAGTTCAACTACCTCCACACCCCTCAAATTCTGAGGTGGAGGGGTGCAAAATCCAGAATTTAACAGGACAGTTGCCATCCTAATCCAAACAAACAGCAGGCCGTGTCACCTTATCTCTTCCACTGTCCTCTTCGTCATCATCATAATTTGAGCAGCGTGGCTAATAAAAGTGAAATGCGAAACCCTCACTCAATGAGTCATACCTCGGTTGACCGAGTTATTTTAGTGGAATTGACCTTGTCACCTTATCGCCGTGTGGACTCATCTTCCTCTGTCACAATAGCGTAATGTTTACTTTTAGCGTAATTAACTTGTTATAGTGGGACTCCTTCTGGCAACACTGCCGTCACCCTAATCATAAGCCGCCACATTCTTAACCTACTTAGCGCCCACACCTCACGCTCCTCCAGTCTGGAGCAATTTTCGTGGGCTCCTTCGGACTATTAATAGAGGGCAAAACAAACAAACAAGCCGCCATATTTATTAGCACCACTGACGCTTCTTCGCACACTGCACTCTGCACGTCCGAAATGTCAAAGGTGTAGCTTAATTGGTGCGGGGCCCCGTTTTTTGAACACACATGTGACGCGGCTGACGCGTGTTTTGCCTGGTCAACGACACGACTTGGATGTTGACATTTTGCGGGTGGGGAAAACGTGAAACTGGGAGCACTGCTTGTTAAGTTTGACGTTTTGTTACATACTGATAAGGGATTAGCAAGTTTGAATGTTGTTTAAAGTTTTCCGTTCAAAATTTGACATTTTACCCCATTTATTGAATTTATTTATTACAATCGTTGTCTATTTCGGTTTCGACAGCGAATTGAAGAAGCACACAAACAGTCGGCTCAACGGGACGGGAATTATGTGTGTGCTGATAACAGGTGCGTTCGCCCAATGGGACGTAAAGCCCCGCTCTGCGGTTCAGCGATACCGGTTTTTATCTCCCCATATTTATAACAGATATAAATGGGTTCAATGCAACACACACAAGTACTGTGACGGCTACTTGCTACCCCCAGAAGAACGAATAACTTAGTTGTTCGCCCAGAGAGTTCATAATTAATTCATACCAATTAGCACCATGCGACTAATGGGAACGGCTCGAACTGGACTCCGACGCCGTGTGTTGGGAGTCACGTCCTTGCGGAATTTAACACCACCCTGGTTCCAGAGGAATTGGCTCAAAAACAGTTTTGCTGGAAGCGCGAAATGCGTTTCTAGAAAACCGTGTGATGTTTGCTCTTTGATATCAGGCTTTAGTGTGAAGACTCGAAAATGTTATCGGAAATCGGAATTCGATCGAATTCAGGTGGCTTTGAATGTCTTGAGACGGCAACAGGTCATAAGACGCCTTCAAGTCATTTGAAGATGCCTTCCAGTCTTCTGGAGATGCCTTCAAGTCTTTTAGAGACGCCTTCAAGTCTTCTGGAGACGCCTACAAGTCTTGTGGAGATGCCTTCAATTATTCTGGAGATGTCTTCAAGTTTTTAAGAGACGCCTACAAATCTTTTAACGACGCCTTCAAGTCTTTTGGAGACGTCTACAAATCTTCTAGAGACGACTACAAGGTTTTTGGAGATGCCTTCATGTCTTTTGGAGACGCCTACAAGTCTTTTGGAGACGCCTTCAAGTCTTTTGGAGACGCCTACAAGTATTTTGGAGATGCCTTCAAGTATTTTAGAGACGCCTTCAAGTCTTTTAGAGACTCCTTGAAGTATTTTAGAGACGCCTTCAATTTTTTTGGAGATGCCTTCAAGTCTTCTGGAGATGCCTACAAGTCTTCTGAAGACGTCCTTAAAGTCTTCTGGAGATGCCTTCCAGTCTTCTGGAGATGCCTTGAAGTCTTCTGGAGACGCCTAAAAGTTTTTTGGAGATGCCTTCAAGACTTTTAGAGACGCTTGTAAGTCTTCTGGAGACGCCTTCAAGTCTTTTAGAGACGCCTTCAAATTTTCTGGAGACGCCTTCAAGTCTTTTAGATACGCCTTCAAGTCTTTTACAGCCGCCTTTAAGTCTTTTTGAGACGCCTTCAAGCCATTTAGAGACGCCTACAAGTCTTCTGGAGACGCCTACAAGTCTTTTGGAGATGCCTTCAAGCCTTTTAGAGACGCCTTCAAGTCTTTTAGAGACGCCTTCAAGTGGTTCAAGACCTTCAAGTTCTGAGAAATTTCACCTGGAACACTTGTTATCCCCATCCTTTCCTTCAAGGTCACTTCTACCACTACTTTGTGACCATTTTAAACTTTTGTTCTAATCCGAACTCCACTTTCTTGCACAACATTTTGCCACATTGCAAATTTGCCGCGACCACGAGTCCCGTAATCCATTGTCTTGTCCGAAAGCCGCCGCCAGTTTGCAGCTCGTCTGCATTCCAGAAATCACCATAGTTTATCCACCTCAACTGCTCTCTCTCTCTCTCTCTCGCTCACTTAAGCCACCGGAGCAACTCTCTGCAGTCACTGAGTCACCCCGCTCCAGCAGCTTCAGTACGATTGCGACAGATTTTTCCCCAATAAAACGGGATATTTTACCCGCCGACTGATTCATCGCCGGCTGACTTACGTTCAGCTCGTCCGCTCCGGTCAGGTATCCGTAATCCTGGCTGCTGGTAGCCATGGCTGACGCTCTGGATCCGAATTCCTCTACGCGCACTTGCTGGATTCCTTCGTCCTCACTACTGCCGCTGCTGCCTGCTCTTCCTTCCTTCAAGAACCAATCAATAACAGCCAGGCGGCAGTGTCAGTGAGTGTTGCAAAAACAAAAACAACTTTTTCGTTCCGTTCCGTTTAGTTCTCACTCTCTCTCACACACACACACACACAAACACACACCTCGTCGTCGTCTTCTTTCTTCCTTGGGAAGTTGGGAAATTTTGCAATTTTCCCCTAATCCGGAAGTTTCTTCGCCTTCGCGGATGACTAGATTCCGCTGCAGGAGCCTTTCCGGAACTGGGTTCCCGGTGGGTTTCCCCCTCCTTAGAGTTTCGCTAAAGCTCCTCCTCCGCGACGACGGAACAGGTCATTCCGTAGGTCGTGCTGGCAGCTGGCAGCTCGCTGCCACAGCTATGGCATCTTGCCTCCGGAATTCCACCCTCAATCGATCGTCAAACTTCCAATCGAGCACCACAACCGAACCGCTATCCACGGTGCACCGAAGGATTTTTTTTCGGTCCCGATTCCGTCCACCCCAAATCCCGTTTCCCGTTTTTCCTTATAATTTAATAATAACACCGCCACAGCGCGCACACAAACACACACACATCAACAAAGGCAGAGAGAGGAAAAAAAGACGTTTGCTGCGATTGCCTGGCGCTGCTGTCAGCAACGCACACGCACGCACACTGCACGACCGAACTGAACTGACTGACTTCTGGCGAGAACGATGCAGCGCGGTTTGACAGTTTGCGAGCGAGAGGTGAGCCGCTGTCAGTGGGGCGCAAGGTGATGGGATGTAGGTTGGTTGGTTGCGGTTGTGGGGGAGTTTTGACAAAACTCGTATGAAATTTAAAATAAAATGGAGCACTTCCATTCGAGCAGTTTTTGCTTTTTTCTGCAATGTATTTCTTATGGAGCGAACTGTCAAAAACTGCTCGACTGCGGGTGCTCCATTAGAAAATTATGAACGTTTCCTTCAAATGACAAGGTTTTATTACTGCTATGAGAAATTTTGCAATTGAACCTTTTTGCCAAGAGAAATGATATGGAAATTTAAATGTGTTTAAACTAATTTTGGTTGGTCGCAACCTGCCTCTCTTTCGACTTGCTCCAAACCTTGATGTGTTGCCATCTGGATCAAATCAGGACTGCTTGAGACATTAGGGTGTAATATTGTAAGATCAGTTCCTAGCTGGACTCGGTCACTGGAAACGACTGGCGACTCAGTGACCGATGAAATAGGCGGCGGGCCAGATGCGGGCATAAAAATGTCAAAATCTCTTCCCCCCTCACTTCGTCTCACCGTTCAGCTGCAGCTTTGTTGACAAACAAACGGAGCACGCGGTCGCATGATGGCGGCATCGAGCCAGAATTAGGGGTGATCATGTAATTAAAAATGAAAGTTTTTTTAAGAAAAATAATATTTTTCCGACCGAATAAAAAAATTGCGAGCATGTTCAAACAATTATTCCTGATGTCGGAGAAGTGATAAAAAAGCTAAATTTTAATTCATAATTTTTCTATAAATTGAATTTTTTCACTCCAACTGGGAACCCCTAGGTCTATCCACGACCGTTTCCAATGACCGTGAGAAGATGCCAGAAAATCCAGCTACGAGCTAAATCCACAATAACAAAATCGATTTTCCAACACAGCAATTTTTCTGTTCATTTTGGGGTCCTAAATGACTCCCCAAAATTTGAGAACGATTGGTTCAGCCCTCACATTGCGCAAAGCGATTCAATTTTTCATATAAATTTGTATGGGAAAAACCATTTTTAAAATTTTGATATTTAAAAAATCCACGTTTCACGCTGTACTAAAATCAGAGCAATCAAATATGAATCCGGTTTTAATATAGCGTGAAAAGTGGATTTAATAAATGTCAAAATCCAAAAAAAATGGGTTTCCCCATACAAATTTATATGGAAAATTGAATCGCTTTGCGCAAAGTGGGGACTTAACCAATCGTTCTCAAACTTTGGGGAGTTGTTTAGGACCTCAAAAGGAACTGAAAAGTTGCTAAATTTGAACAAATTTATTTTTTTCCATACAAC